>NC_061114.1:36814636-36893153 GCF_002878395.1 Capsicum annuum
TTTTTTTGAATTTTTTTCACTATCATTTAATTAAATGGACAATTAAACTAATTAATAAAGAACATTTATCTTTTAATATTTACTTACTATTACCGTTACAACTTTTGATTTTCTTTATTTATGAAGGGAAATCATAAAAGTAAATATTGCTGGTCATTACTATCATTTCAGACTTTTGATTTCTTTGTCATAAAAACTCATTAATTTGATCATTATAACACAAAAAAAATTGCAACAATTAAATAAAAAAAATACACTCATCTCTAACCTCTATAAATTAAACCCAGAAGTATTTGATTTCAATCACACAATCCTATTAGGATCTACCAAAATATAAAAAACAAAATGCTATGCAAAAGATTCTCTATTATTTTTTGAGAGTCCACCAAACGAATTTGTCAGATCAAGACAAATATGTATAAGAGGATGACAAAGAGAATCATGATAGAAGGTTTGATGGTACGGTTAGAGACGGTGAGTTTGATAGAATAGAATGATGTTTTTAACCAATTTTTTATATTGAATTGTATACAATAGAGTTAACAAAAATATTTATGAGAATTCTATTCTCTTCCTCTTCTATTTTTCTAGGGCTACATTATATTTATGAAAATTTTATTCTCGCATTCTCTTTTTCTAGGTCTACTTTATATAGCACTTCCCATGATGAATTTATAAGTTGTATATGGAAGAGGAGAAAATTTTGTATAAAATTTGGAGTAAAAATAGGGATATTACTTAATATTTATGAGAATTCTATTCTCTTCTTCTCTTTTTCTAGGGCTAATTTATATGATATTTTCTACCCTAATATATTTATAAGTTATACATGGAAGAAGAGAAGATTTTGCATCAAAAATTTGGAGTAAAAATAAAAATTTTATGAATTTTTGACAAAAAATTAAGACAAATGAAATAATGAAAATGAGTAAAAACATGAAAAAAATAAATAAAAGAATATGAATAAGTTTTACTTTGTATTCATCACTTACGTTCACGTGGTTAAGATTTATGTTCTATTAATAAGTATTCTTCATACATTTTTTTTAATTTTATTACTTTTCAATTTATTTTTTTATTCTTTTATTCTTGTATTCTTAAATTAGGAAAATCATCTATCTCAAATATTTCATTTTCAGATTTTTGGAATCATTCTTTATATTAGAATTTAAATTATTTCATAAAAAAATATCTTTTCCTAAAAATTCTTTTATCTTACTTTTTTTTTAAGGAAATTGTAGTAATCAATGTAGTACCTATTGCTATTAAAAAGGTAAGAATCAATAGTAATAATTATTGATAAATAAATATTAAATTATAAAAAATTATGATATTTATCATATCATGCATTATGCATAGTAGTAACATAAGGTAAGCATCACTAGTAATAATTATTGGTATTTAAAGGATAAATTTCATTATAAATTAAAATGTAAAAAATCATGACATTTTATAAGTGCAAAAATATAAATTAAAATATTTATGTTCTCTTATTATATATTTTTTCCATCTCAAAATAATTGACATGTATAGATTCTGTACAACTTTTAATGGATAATTAAGTAGAAGTGTGATTTGATTAATATATATTTTTGTTAATTATTTAACCCTTATCTATAAAGAAATTAAAAGAATATAAATAGAGAATGGAGTAAAAATAGTAGGTGGAAATTTAAAGAGGTTATTGAGAAGGTAAAGATTGATTTTGAGGAGAATGAAAAAATAAATAATGTTTAAAATGAAAAAAGAAAAATGAAATGAGAGAAGATAGAAAACTAAGAGAGTAAATAAAATAAATTTTATAAAATTTCTAATTCTGATTTCATAATCCTTGTCCATTGTGAATTATGGCCAAGATTTTTGGAGATGAGATCCCAAAAGAAGATACAAAAGAATGCAGTAAAATGATAAGATATATATATATATATATAAGAGGAAATAAAATAAATTTTATAAAATTTCTAATTCTGATTTCATAATCCTTGTCCATTGTGAATTATGGCCAAGATTTTTGGAGATGAGATCCCAAAAGAAGATACAAAATGAGAAAAAAAATTCACCTAAAACTAATTATTTCATGAAATTTAATATTTCTAAATGATCAATATAAGAGGAAATCTTTGAATAGTGTAGTGATGATATTTTATATTTTCATAAATTTTGTTATGATTTGAATTTGTTGACTTTGTTTTAAAATTAAGTTTATGAAATATTCCTGACTAAGAATTATACATTTTATTTTAAAATATTTATTGTAAGTTAATTTGAAGGTATTTTTATAGTTGTAATAATTTATTTTTTGATTGTTGAACATCAAGAATAAAAAGTGATTTTATAACTAACTAATGTGAATTCTTTTATAATTGCACGAAGCGCGGTCCGATTTACTAGTTATATATTAAAGACAAGACAAACTCTGAAAAAACTATCCAAAGCATGTCTTTTATTAAATAAAGCAGAATATTTCATTTTGACTTATAAGTTTGAATGAAGTTTTTTATTTTAAATTTAAAATAATTTAATAAGAAAATAGCGTAATAATTTAATTAGATTTTATGATATGTTACATCAATTTCAAATTTGTATATTAAAAACATGACAAACTCTGAAAAAACTATCCAAAGCATATTTTTTTTAAATAAAGCAGCATATTTAATTTTGATTATAAGTTGAATGAAACTTTTTATTTTAAATTCGAAATGATTTAGCCTGAAATATATACAACAAAAAATGTATTTTATAAATCAATTCACTTAAGTAATTTTTGTTAAAAAACTGTTTGGTCATTGACGTGCAAAATAGCAAGTCTTATGTAGGGTGGCAGGGGGAGGAAGCGGGCGCTGGAGGAGGAAAATGTTGCAAGACTCCGAGGTAGTTTGTTCATTTTTGACAATACTTATAACTCGAAACATATTATTTCGATTTACAAATTGGAATTTACTATTCCAACTTATTGAATATTAAATTTTTATAAGTTGAAATTTTATGTTTCGAATATAACTCAAAATTTAAAATTCTGATCTATAAATTTTATAAAATATGGCTTATTTTGGTTACGAAATCTATTCCAAATGTGCTACAAGAAAACATATGAATGAATTATGAAAGTGGATTATGATTTGAGAGGTTATAGAATTCTGACTAATGAACATCTTCAGAGATGATTATGATTTTCTGAGTTGGAGGTGGGGCACTTACTAGAGACATGGTCTGACCATGCATCATTATTACATATAATGAAGAAAGGGTCACAACATTTTGCAAAACCTTTTAAATTTATCAACTTCTAGGTAGAGGATAAGACTATGGTAGAGATTGTGAAGCAACATTGAAAAATTGATGACGTTGGCAACATTTTTTGGTTATTTAAGAATAAAATGAAGAACCTAAAAAAGGCATTAAGCAAGTGAAGTAAAGATAGATATGACGATATTTTTCAGCAGCTGGCAATTAAAGAGGATATAATGTTGATAAAGAAGAAGCTTTTTGAGAAGCAACTAACACAACAGAACAGAAAAGGATTACAACAGGCACAAGGCTGAGGTGAAAAAATATCTGCATGTGGAGGAGCAGTTCTGAAAACAAAAGGCAGGAATAACATGGTTTGAACAGGAAAACAGAAATACAACATTCTTCTATAGTCTTGTGAAATAAAGGAGAAAAAGATTGCAGCTAAGCAGAATTAAAATTTTTTGATGGAAATTAGATTAAAGAAATAGGTTTGATTGCATATGAAGCCATAAAATGTTCCAAGGAACAATTTACACAAGAAGAAGAAACCAGTAATTTTGAGATGCTAAATCATCTTTCTAAAACAGTAAATGAAGCATAAAATCAAACTTTGTGTGCAGCTCCTACGATGGAAGAAGTGAAAATGTTGTTTTCAACTTAAATGGCAGTTGAGCTAATGGTCCAGATGGACTTTCGAGTGTATTCTATCAACATTGCTAGGAAGTTGTAGGGTATGTAGGATGTTCTAAATATAGTGAGGGACTTCTTTAAAGATTATACCCTTTCTAAAAGTATTATACATACTAATTTGGTGCTGATCTCAAAAAAGGGGTTAGTGGAAAGCTTTACTGATTTAAGACCCATTAGCCTCAGCAATTTCATGCATAAGGTGATCTCTAGAGTGATACATAACAGAATAGAGGGTTTACTGCTGAATCTCATCTCAAGTAAGCAATCAGGTTGTGCCAAATGTAGGAGTATTATTGAAAATATCTTACTGACACGATTCGATCAGGGCCTAGTCATGTCGGATGCCTCAAGACCAACTGGGATCGGAGACCACCCCCAATACCTAACCATAACCATCCTACACCCAATATTGGATGAATTTTGATTATATAACATAACAAGATGGAACAATCATAAATCAAATACAGTAAAATGGTGTCAGCCCTAATACCAACACCAATACCAATGCCAAGGCTGACACAAATACCGACAGCGCTCATGCCAACCCAAAGTAGTCTCACAAAGCCTCTATCCAAAATCAATACAGCATTGGTTCGGAGCATGCCCCCAACCATAGCCAAAAAACATAGTCTAAGAAATAGTTGAAGTATGTAGAGAAGCCCATAACATGAAAAGGAGCCTTCTGGAGCATGGAATCTCACCTCCTCAATCTAAAAAAAGTTGTCCCCGAATCCAAGTTACTGAGTAGGAGGAGAATTATGGACGGTTGCTGCATCACGTGGGGATACAGCGTCCAAAGACAGGTTAACAGATGAACGCTAGTATATACTCAGGAGTAAGGATAAAATAATGCGAGCATCTAAAACCAAGCAATCACATCCACACATACACACATATAATCCATGCTAGAAAAAAATCGGGTTTAGCATGCATTTAAAACCTTTAACCTAGGGTTGTGTCGCTTTACTGTCATAATCCACTCACGGGCTATATGGGTCCAGTGTTACCCCTTAAACGGGCCCCAGAGCATGTAGCCACACGAATCAGAGATACCATAGGGGCCGGAGATTCCCGTGTACCCTTTACCCTCTATGATACATATATACAAGTATAACTTAGGGGATTCTTGTGTACCCCTCAAGTATAAGGTTGCCATGACCAACCCTCATGTTGGCAAACATGAGTTTTCAGTGTTCGTCCATTGGACTCATACCTTCACGATAAGCTATTACAACCCGTCATTATTGCCCAATTAAAACCATTAGCACACAACAAACCTTCCAATTCACACACCTTCATGGTAAGCTATCACAACCCACCATTATTTCTCAATTAAAACCATTAGCACACAAAAAAAACTTCAATTCTATGTGTTAATTACCAAGGCATTATGTAGTGGTATCGTCATACCGACTATATCTTGTAAGCAATGTCATTAGCTAATACTTAGGGGATTCCCATGTACCCCATAGGATTTTTAATTAAATCGAGGCATCACCACAAAGGCCTTTTCAATCCATTTAAAACCATTTAAACCAATTTAGGTTTCATTATCATATTACACAATGCAATAGTTTTAATAAAAGTCAAACTATGTGACAAGACCATTCTCATAGGCATTTTAACAAACATGTTGAGGGCATATAGTTTTCTAAATCAAAATCAAGTAACTATTGACCATTTCCATTGCAACCACATGTTTAAACCACAATTATAGTAAGAAAAAACATAAGTAAAGCATGGGAAAACAATATCCAACCATTTACAACCAAAACCCCCCAGCATATAATTCAAAACCAAGCAATACCCATAATTAAATCATGAAAACCCTTCACTAAAACATGAATTTAGTTGAAATAACAATGAGGGGGGAGTAACATACCTTAGGCACCAAAGAGTCCAGAGAGAAACCAACCCTTAGAGCCTTAACTGATTGCTTTGAAGAAAACCCTAGCCTTTCTTAAATAAAGAGCCTTGAGAGAGATTTAAGGGTGTTTAAAGTGTTTTTGATTAAGAATAATAGGGTAAATGGAGTCCCAAAAGTGTTTTAAGTCGTAAGGTCAAAAGAGGTTAAGAGGGAAAATATTCAGAATACCCCCAACTTAAACTGTAAAAATCACCACCAGAGGGTACGACTCCCCTCTTTAACTAGTTCACACAACAAATGAGTGGTACCCACCACTCGTACCCTAGACAGAATGTTAGACATCACACAATGTCCATCATATGACTTCCCTTGCCTAAATCATACCCGTACTATATGATTAGTACTCTCAAACCGTATCCAAGATAGAATCCAAGGGGTTGACACCTGACAACATGCGAATTGGACTATACCACTCGTACCTTCTCCATACAACTCGTATTGAGTCTAGTTGCACCTAGGATAATATATGATCAAGAACAAACTGCTTAACATACGACTTGGGCCCCCTAGGTTGTACCCATATCATACGACTAGTAAGCCTAAGTTGTATGATGTCCAGAGAGTACAAAACTCAAGAAATTTCTAAGGACCAAACTCAGGGTGTTTCAATTCTCTATCACTTGGATCATTCGTCCCTGAATAATGGGACAAGGCATGAGTAGCATGATTTAAACCCCAAACACCCCCTACTCCGACCTTAAATCAAGTTAGATAACAAAGATGTAAGAAAGTCAATCTTTACTTTAACAAAGTTTGGAAACAATAGTATGATGAAGAACACATGCCTTCTGCATGAATTTTCGAAGAAGAAAATAGGAACGGATATTTGGACTTCATGTCCTCTTTCGCTTCCCAAGTATCCTCTTCAACCTTATGGTTCCTCCATAGAACTTTGATCGAGGCCACATCCTTGGTACACAACCGACGAACCTGTCGATCCAAAATCTCAATCGGGACCTCCTCATAAGACAAAGAATTTGAAATACCAATATCCTTGATAGACACAATTTGAGACGGATCACCCATGCACTTCCTCAACATAGAAACATGGAATACCGGATGAATGAGGCTCAAACTAGAAGGCAACTCTAACTCATGTGCAACATTACCAACCTTTCAAAAAACTAAGTATGGATCAACATATCGAGGACTAAGTTTCCCCTTCTTCCCAAATCGCATCACTCCCTTCATGGGAGACACCTTCAAAAACACCTTATCCCTAACCTCAACTTCTAAATCCATTCGCCACACATACGTATAGGACTTTTGGTGACTTTAGGCAGCCTTAAGTCTATCCCAAATCACCTTTACCTTTTCTATGGCTTGGTGAACTAAATCCAGACCAAACATCTCCACCTCACCAACATGAACCACCCAATAAGGTACCTACACCTCCTACTATACAAGGTCTCAAAGGGAGTCATTCCAATGCTGGAGTGGTAGCTATTATTATAAGAAAACTCCACAAGAGGTAAATGCTCAACCCAACTACTACCATAGTCAATCACACAAGCATGAAGCATGTCCACCAACGTCTGAATAGTCCTTTCTGCTTTCTCATCTGACTGCAGGTGAAAAATAGTACTCAGACTAAACCTTAGTCCCCAACCTTTTCTGAAATGATCACCAAAAGTGAGATGTAAATTATATACCATGATCAGAGATAATAGTAACAGGCACCCCATGCAGCTTCACAATGTCATGAAGATACAACCTTACATAATCCTAAGTCGAGAATTTAGTTTTCACTGCAAAAAGTTAGTAGACTTTGTCATCTAATCCACGATGACCCAAACCAAATCAAATTAACTCCGAGATCGTGGAAGGTAGGTAATAAAATCCATGTTGATCACTTCCAACTTCCACACTGGCAACTCAATTTCTTAATAAAAACATCGAGCCTCATGATTCAACTTTCCCTCGTTAACACACCATACACTTGGCCATACAATTCGCCATATCCTTCTTCATATTGTTCCACTAATTCATCTCTTTGAGGTTATGATACATTTTGTTGAACCAGGATAAATGACACAACATGACTCATGCTCCTCAGCCAAGATCCTTTCTCACAACCCATCGACATCAGGAATACATAATCTCTCATGGTACCGTAAGGTACTATCACCACTAATATCAAAGGCCATCACCTTCTGCCCACTAATATCACCCTTGATCCTCATTAAGATAGGATCTAACATTTGCTTCTCTTTAATCTCAGCACCAAGAGACGACTGTGCCACTTTCTGAACGAACACACCATCATTCTCAAAATCCAAAAGATAAACTCCAAGGTTAGCCAAATGGTGAATGTCCTTCACCAACCTTTTCTTCTCTTTATCCACATAAGATAGCCTGCTAAGAGCATCAACAACCATATTAGCTTTACTTGGATGGTAGTAAAGACTCATATCATAATCCTTGAGGAGCTCAAGCCATCTCCTTTGTCTGAGGTTAAGTTTTTTCTGAGTAAACACATACTACAGGCTCTTATGATCAAAAAAGATATCCATATGCACCTCATACAAATAGTGACACCAGATTTTTAACACAAACACCACTGCTAATAATTCCAAATCATGAGTTGCGTAATTCCTCTCGTGCACCTTCAACTGCCTAGAGGCATAAGCTATTACCTTACCATGCTGTATCAAAACACAACCAAGCCTCATATAGGACACTTCACAATAACCACAAACCCATTAGTGCCTTCAGGCAAAGTAAAAATCAGAGCCGAAGTTAGCTTATTCTTCATCTTCTTAAACTACCCTCACAACCATCAGACCATAAGAACTTTACCTTCTGAGTTAACTTAGTCAATAGGGTATCTATAGAAGAAAAATGCTCCACAAACCTCTTGTAATAGCAAGTTAAACCCAAAAAGCTTTGAACATCAGTTAGAGTCATGGGTCTAGGCCACTTTCTAACCACTGCAACCTTCTGCGGATCTACCATGATCCCCTCACTAGAAATGGTATGACCGAGAAAAATGACAGTGTTCAGCCAGAATTCACATTTTGAAAATTTAGCATACAACTAGCAATACAACATGGAAGTGGTCGGCATGATCCACCTCACTCTTAGAGTACACCAGAATATTATCTATGAACACAATGACGAACAAGTCCAGAAACTAATGAAAGACCCTATTTATTAAATCAATGAATGTCGTCTAGGCATTAGTCAACCCAAAAGGCATAACTAGAAACTCAAAATGCCCATACTAGGTATAGAAAGTAGTCTTAGGGATGTCCTCCTCTCTAATATTTAATTGATGATACCTGAATCAAAGGTAAATCTTTGAGAAATACGTAACACCCTGTAACTGATCAAACAAATCATCTATCCTTGGAAGAGGATACTTATTCTTTATTGTTACCTTATTCAACTGCCAATAATCAATATACATCTGAAGGGAACCATCCTTCTTACGTAGAATAACACCAGTGCACCCCACGGAGAAACACTAGGATAAATGAATCCCTTATCTAAAAGATCCTTTAATTGCTCCTTAAGCTCTCTCAACTCAGCTGAATCCATTCTATACGGAAGAATAAAAATTCGATGAGTGTCCAAAAGAAGATCAATCCCAAACTCAATCTCTCTATCAGGAGAAATGACAGGAAGGTCATCAAGGAAGACCTCAGAAAATTCATTCACCGCTGGAACGAAATACTAAGAAGGACCCTTCGAGTTAGAATCTTTAACCCGAACTAGATGATAAAGACACCCCTAGAAGATTAATCTTTGAGATCTAAGATGTGATATAAACCTCCTCTTAGGAGCTAGGGAACCATCCTCCCACTCAATAATTGGCTCATTAGGCAAATTAAAGAAAACCTTATAGGTCCAACAATCTAGAGATGCATGGCATGAGTTCAACCAATCCATCCCCAATATGACATCAAAATCCACCATATCTAATTCAAATAGATCCACCAAAGTTTCTTTACTACCAACAGATACCACACACACCCTACAGACACTTTTAGCAATCATAGAGTTACCTACCAAGGTAAAAATAGAAAAAAGGTTCAAAACATTTTGGTTTTGGTCCCAAGTATGTACACAACCAACCTGGAGATATCCATGTCCTTGATTAACAAGGCAGCCTTACTTTCAAGGATTAACTCATGAGATAATCTTGAAGCAAACTTTCTTATCCAGACCCTCATACTAGAAACCAACTCTGGAGCATACCACAACAATTGGTGAAACTCCAAGGCATACTCCTTGACTGACATCTTACCTTGCTTCAGATTGACAATGTCTTTTGATTTTGCTTTCCCCAACTTCTGAGGAAAAAAGCAGTCTAAGAAAGCATTAGAAAAATCCTACCACAGGGATAACTCAACACCATTACCCCTTGACTGTTCCTATTTCTTATACCATTGTTATGACACATCCTTCAACTGGTAGGTGACAAACTCCACGCCCTTCACATTCATGGCATGCATAACTCGAAAATATTTTCTATTTCATCCAGAAAACCTTGAGGATCCTCCTCCGCCTTTAACACCCATAAAAGTTAAAGGGTTCAACTTCATAAATTGGCCAACCCTTGTGGCCTCAGAAGATGGAGTAACAGGAATACCACGCTCAGAATGAGTAGCTACCAACTATACCAACATGTAAATGGACTGACGAAACTCAGTGTTTATCACTTTAGCTTGAGAAGTTTGAGATAGACTATAGGGAACTCCAAAACTGGGCCCCTAGACCGGGTATGGATCCCATAAGTAGAGCGTGTCCCATTAGTATTTTCCCAAGTTGGGATAGAGGAATTTTTGTGAATTTTAAATCATCGAGACATGATCTAAGAAGCGAACAAATGGGAATTAGAGAAGAATTCAGGACTTAGACTTCATAGCTTGAAAATAGAACATAAGAAAGAGAAATATTGCTAAATGCCTTGTAGTCTCTTCCTTGTAAGTGTGGCGCACTACACACCCTTAAAAGATACTCTACTCGACAAGGCTTTATGGAATCCCAAATGACTATGAACCTAGGGTTCTGATACCAATCTGACATGACCTGAACTAGGCCAAGTCGTGTCGGGTGCCTCAAGCCCAATCGGGACTGGAGAACACCTCCAATACCTAACCATAACTACCCTACACCCAATGTCACATGAATTCTAATTATATAACATAACAAGATGGAAAAATAATAAATCAAATACAGTCAAACAATATCAGCCCCAATACTAATACCAATACCAATGCCAAAGCTGATGCCAATACCAAAATCGCACATGCCAACCCAAAGTAGTCTCATAAAGGCTCTATCTGAAATCAAATAATATCGGGTTGAGACATGCCCTTGAATATAGCAAAAAGCCAAAGTCTAAGAAATAGCCAAAGTATGTTGAAAATTCCATAACATGAAATAGAACCTTCCGGAGTACGAAAGCTCACCACTTTAATCTCACATAAAGTTGTTCCCAAATTCAAGTTACTGAGCAGGATAAGTAGTACGATCGATTCCTATATCACGTGGGGCTATAATGCCCGAAGATGAGTTAGTGGATGAACACTAGCATATACTCAGGAGTAAGGATAAAATAATATCAACATTTAAAATCAAGTAAATAACTATATGCAATCATATCCATATATATATATATAATGCATAATGGGAAAGGGAACCGGGCTTAGTATGCACTTATAACCTTTAACCTGGGTTTGTATAGCTTTACCGTCATAATCCACCCATGGGCAATATATGTCCAATGTTACCCCCTAAACAAGACCTAGAATGTGTATCCGTACAAATCGAAGATATCACAGGGGCCAAGGATTCGTGTACCCTTCACCCTCCATGATACATACATACAAGTATAACTTAGGGGATTCCTATGTACCCCACAAGTATAAGGTCATCATGACCAACCCTCATGTCAACAAACATGAGTTTCCAGTGTTCATTTATCGGACTCACACCTTCACGGTAATCTATTGAATCCCGTTATTATTGCCAAATTAAAATCATTAGCAAAAAACCAAACCTCTAATTCCATGTGTTAATTACCAAGGCATTATGTAGTGGCATCATCATACCAACTATAGCTTGCAACCAATGTCATTGGCCAACATTTAAGGGATTCTCATATATCCTGTAGGATTTCCAATTAAACCAAGTCATGGCCACCAAGGCCTTTTCAATCGATTTTATACCATTTAAACCAAATTAGGTTCCATTACCATATTATGCAATGCAATAATTTCAGTAAAAGTCAAACTATGTGCAAGACCATTCTCATAGGCATTTTAACAAACATGTTGAGGGCATATAGTTTTCAAACCAAAACCAAGAACCAATTGACCATTCATATGCAATCATATGTTCTAACCATAATTATAATATGAAAAACCATAATTAAAGCATGGGAAAACAATATCCAACCATTTACAACCAAAACCCCCAACATATAATTCAAAACTAAATAAGACCCATAGTTAAATCATAAAAACCCTTTATTAAAATATAAATTCAGTTAAACTAACAATGAAGGAGTGGTAACATGCCTTAGGTATTAAAGAATACAAAAAGAAACCACCCGTTAGAGCCTTAATTGATTGCTTTGAAAAAAACCATAGCCTTTCTTAAACCAAAAGCCTTGAGAGAGATTTAAAAGTATTCAAAGTGTTTTTTATTTAGAATAATAGGATAAATGAAGTCCCAAAAGTATTTTAAGTCGTGGGATCAAAAGATGTTAAGAGGAGAAATGTCCAGAATACCCCCAACTTAAATTGTGAAAATCACCGCAAGGGGGTACGACTCCCTCTTAACTCGTACACACAATATATGAGTAGTACCCACCACTGGTACCCTAGATAGAATATTGGACATCACACACTGTCTACCATACAACTCCCCTTGCCCAAATCGTACTATATCATACGACTAGTACTCTCAAACCGTATCCAAGACACAATCTAAGAGGTTGGACACTAGACAACATACGAATTAGACTATACCACTCATACCATCTCCATATGATTCGTATGGAGTCTAGTCGTACCTTAAATAGTACATGATCAAGAACGCACTATTTAATATACGACTTGGTCCCCCTAGGTCATACCCACAATATACGACTAGTAAGCCTAAGTCGTATGATTTTCAGAGAGTTCAAAACTCAAGAAATTTCTAAGGACCAAACTCAGGGTGTTTCACTTACTAACACATGAAACTATTTCAGATATTAGATTGAGAGGAAAATTTCCCAATATGGTGCTAAATTTAGACATGTCCAAGGCCTATGATAGAGTTTCATATTTATACTTAACGAAAGTGATGAGAAAAATATATTTTGGAGAAATATTCATTGATCTAATATGGAGAATGACTGCAAATAATTGGTACTCTATCAATAATTGGTACTCTATCATTATTAATGGGCAGACATATGGATTTTTGTCATTCTACTAGAGGCCTAAAACAAAGTCACTCATTATCACCTGCACTATTCATTCTTACTGCTGAAATATTATGTAGAGCTTTAAATAATCTATTTGAAGAAGGAATGTATAAAGGTTATGGGTTTCTTAGATGGAGTAGGAAGTTGAATTATCTAGCTTATGTAGAGGATACAATTATCTTTACCTTCATCGATAAATTATCTTTAAACCTAATCATGAACGTTTTGTAAGATTATTAGGAGATCTCAAGTCAAATGATAAACAGGCACAAAAGTTCATTCTACATGTATTGAAAGGTGGTAACTTCTTTGAGGAATAAGTAAGTAACATCAATGGTTTTGAATAGGGTCAGTTTCCATTTTAGTATTTGGGTTGCCTAATTACTCATGCAAGGAAAAGAAAGGAAGGTTAAAATGAATTGATAAAAAAATGTGAAGAATAGACTACAGAACTAGAAGGAGAAGTTTTTATCATTTGATGGAAAAATTGTATTGATCAATAGTGCCTTATAAAGCATTCACCTTCAAAAAAATTTAACAAGTTTTTGTGGATCACTAAAGAGGAAGGAAAAAGTAAACACTAGATTATTTGGGATAAGATGTGTTTTTTAAAATAAGAAGGTGGGATGAATTTTACATATCTTTTTTATATCTCTAAAGCAATGTTTGCTAAGTTATGATGGTTATTCAAAACTACTAGATCACTTTAGACTAATTATATGTGGAACAAATATTGTAAAAAAAACTTGTTCCAATAATAGTGCAATGGAAAGTGGGTTTCAAATATGAAAGAAGATACTAAAAGCAAGAGATTCAATTGAGCAGGAAATTTGGTGGGAACCAATAATTGATTCCTCAAACATATGGTTTGATAATAGGACAAGGTTAGGAGCTCTATATCATATGGCAGACCCTAATTTTGAAATCAATAAGGAAGCTGGATATATAGATTCTTTCATGACAGAAGACAGATGGAATGCGCAGAAAATGCAAGGTATTTTACCTAAAGACATTGTATATCACATTGTTAAAAATATTATCATTAGTAAAGAATCATCACCTTCTAATATCCCTTGATAGATGTCCATAACAAATGGTAATTCACAATTTCAAGTGCTTGTCAACTGATCAGGCATAGAGAAAAGGTTGAAGATCACTGAAAGTTCATATGGAGTAAAGGTGTTCTTTTTAGAATTAATATTTTATATAAGAATTGTGGAAATTTAAAATGTCTGTTAATGACATTTTGCAAAGGTTTACGATTAACTTAGTTTCAAGATGCAAATGTTGTTTAAACTCTTACCTAAAAACAGTGCATTATTTATTTATTTTTGGTGAAGCTGCTTTTAGAGTATGGAACTAATATGCATTAACTGCCGGAGTTTAGGGTCCTTTTGTACAATGCCATCAAACACTGGTCAAATGGGTGGAATGTAGAGGTGTCTACTAGGTTTAAACCAATTGTTCAAGATATACCTAGATTGATTTGTTGGCAATTGTGGAAGAAGAGGAATAGAATAAATCATGGTAGATCAATGCCAATCAATAGAGTTATGTATGAAACAAATGTGAATTTGCACCACTTAACCATCAACAAATTTCCTTGGCTGAAGGAAATATCATCTAGCTGGACACTTTTGGTAGATTTCTTACAAAATTACAGAGCTCAGTTGAAGACTATCTTAGTGGTATGGAAAAGTTCAAATCTTAGATGGTACAAATGTAGCTCGAATGGTGCATCAAGAGGGAATCATGGGATGAGTTCAATTGCATTTTGTATAGCGAATGGGTATGAAAATATAAGATATGTTTACAGTAGATAAATTCAAGCAAGAACAAGCATTTTTGCAGAAGCATTGCAATAAAGGAGAGCTATGAATATTGTGTACAATATCAATTACTTTCTCTAATTCTTGAAACTGACTCTATAGCCCTTACTAAAATGGTGAAAGAAAAATGATAGAGTCGTTACAACACTGTGATGATTATTAAGAGACTAAGAGAATTATTTAAAAGAAACATGATTCAGATCTAGCACACATACAGAGAAGAAAACTCACTATAAGATTTTTTTAACTAATTATTGTTTTAGTTTTGCAGGTATAAAATTTTCAACACCTTCTTAGAGTTACCTAGGAAAGCAAAGAGCATTCTAATCCTAGATTAGCAGTAAACACCATATATGAGAATCAAAAGACTAAAAAGGAAAGCATCATATTGAGAGTATTTTATAAATATTCTGATCATCTACTCCCAAAAAACACAGATTATCATGTATGGGAGGTTCAACACAAAATAAAAAGTTAAAGCTCAGCAATTTCACAAATATACAGCCCAAATATTGACATTAATTAATTGTAACCATGCTAGTAGGGTATAATTTCTTAAACTGATATGACTGAGGCATTAATTTTAGTGAGATTCAATCATATATAGAGAAATAAATAGGGGTATCATATTAGTTGTATAAAATTAATAGAAGCTTCAGATCTGACATACAAATGGGAAGAGATAGTGTCGAGAGCTTGGCATTTCATTCCATGGGTAACAATAAACAGCAGCTGATGATATTTGTACATATTAGGGAAAAAGACACAAATGGCCACTAGGGCGAAATTAATTCCACGAAAAGGCCATGAAATTCAAATTCCATTTTCTAGCTATTTTAATTTGTTGGCTTGTTTTATACAGTTTCTATGCATATTCTATAGAGCTTCTATACATATCTTATACATATAAATATTCTATACGAAAATAATATATAGTTTCAATACACAATTTATTCAAAAATTGTATAGTTTTTTACACATTTTATATAACAATTATATAATTTTTATACATTTTATAAATATATATATATATATATATATATATATATATATATATATATATATATATATTTAGAAAAGGATAGAATGACCCAAGTTGGAAACTGTATTGGTATTGTAAATAGACTGTATCAATATTGTATATAAATTGTATTTGAACAACAAGAGCCAAAATAACCCAAATTAGAAAATGGCTATAATGTGGAAATAAAATAGTTGACTGGCTCTTTTTTGACAAAATGTCAAACTTGGACTATTTATTTTAAAAATGGTCATTTTTCCTATTTTTTATTAAGCAATAAAAGGTCTATTGGCCAGGTTTTGATTTTTATTTTTTAAAAAAAAAAGTGGAATATGATTTTATATTTTTATTTTTATAATTTAAAAATATAAGTTTTTTTCTAATGTTTTTGAGTGTTCTGGTACGAAGGAGAATAACTTCTATAAAGTACTTTTCAAATTTTTCTTGTTTGGTTGGTCAAAATTTTTGAAAATAATTTTTCAAAAAAAAAAAAATTCTTAAAATAAGAAAAATAAACTAATAAAAATAAGAAAAACAAATTCTATAAGTGACATTATCCCAAATGTGTCTCCTTCCCACCTACCTAACACCCCAACCTTTGACCATTCACCACCGTCGAACCCCCCCTCCCCCCTTCCCTCCATTCAACCGTTATAGTGTTTTCCTAGATTACTTATAAATGCCTTTAAAATAATATATTTATTATTTTTACTTAAGTTCAAAAGAATTTGAATGTCTATACTTACTTGAAAGGTATACTTGACTAATTATTGAAAACCTCAAGTCGAATTCGAATCTAGAGAATTCAAATAGACAAGATTCGGCAGATTCAAAGAAATAGAATATGATATATCCCTCATTGATTCATCTTTCCTTTCATAGTTGATTTCTTCATTTGAATTTCTCTATTTCTTTCTGTGTATGTCTTCCTAGATCCTGTTATGTGTGCAATACAAAGTTCATAATACAGAATTCATTCAATTCATTCTATTGGTCCGACCCATTCAAAATATCATCTTTTAAATAAATGTGAGAATTCCAATAGATCCCTAATTGTCATTTTTTTTTGTTAGCCTAACAATAATTCTGTAAATTAGACTTGCTTAATCCAGAACAAAATGGATAATCGTTAAATATCTGTGAAAATAATTTTGTTAACATTTCATGAACAACTTATTAAACACGAAAAAGCATGTAATAAATCCATTTATTTTAATTTATTTTGCTATTTATTACTACTTTGGGCCAATTTATATCTTTTAAAATTTAGGGGTTGGTCTGAAAGCTTAGATAAAGAGATTTGAGTTAACTTATACTTATCTTAAAACGAATCTATGTATTGAAGATTAAAATTTTGAATCTAAATTCCTGATTGAGTCTTGATCCATTCCTTTTAATTAGAATCTCCCAAGTGTCTTTTGGGGGACTTTGATTGCCTTAAGTAGTTACTAATAGGGGTGGGCATGGTATCATATATATCGAATTATCATATCGAATTGAAATTTTTGATATCGTGATTTTTGGTATTATGGTATTTGGTATGGTATATGGTATATATTTTAAATTTTTTTGGTATATGGTATGATATACGTTATTTACAAATGACATACCGAAATACCGAATACCATACTGAAATATATATAGTTACATAAGTAACTTTTATATATATATACACACACAATAAAAAATACTTAGTATTAGTATAAAAATATTTAAACTTTGAAACTTTCACTATTCTATCTTGATTGAAATGTCTTTTTAGTGCAATTGACTAATAAAAGGAATTGTTTGTACTTCTTTTTCAATATTTCTACATGTGTAATGCATTTTTATGATACAATTAACACATGTTTTTGAAAAGTTGAAGTAATAATACTCTAGTATACGAATATATATTGTCAAAGTTAAATAAATTATGATTATCAATTATCATACCGCAAAATAATAAAACCAAACGTTAAAATACTGCACCATACCAAATTAATATGGTACGATAATGGTATAATATTTTTAAAAACTAAATACTAAAATTTTAAATACAATATCATATTATATCATGTCCATCCCTAGTTATTAGTTCAACTCTTTGAACCATCCAAACTGAATTTCATCCGTTTATATGGCACCGATAGTGAGATGTGAATTCTCAAATACATCACTGGAAAAATCCCCCAAAATAATAGAAACAAGTAAGAAAATTGAAGAAGAAAAAGAAAAGTAGGAAATAACTGATATCTTTTTCACTAGTCAATAATTGTATACTTTTTTCGAGGCTAATAATCCAAGAGCACTTGAGTCTCATTAGGCATGCATTTGTCTTATTGTGTAAATCATCATGTAAAAAGATTTGATGAATGATTTCATTATGAGAAACGTGTTGCGGCAGCTTGCTTTTATGGTCCCACCATTCAGTGACTTCTTGTCCTGGTCTAATGTGGATTTATTTTATTAAGAACTTTCGACTAGAATTATATATTACTATTAATACTTTCAAGTTATAAAATAATAAAGAACAAGAAGAATCATAAAGAGAATAAAGAGAGTGATTTTTATTTCTTCTCTTGAGGAATGATTTATAATGAAGGAAACTCTTTTATTTATAAGGAGAATTTGTCCCTAATTTTACACTAAAAGATAAATACATTAAATCCTGATAGACATCAAATAGATCTTGATAGACATTCACTATAATTAATATATATCATAACACTCCCCCTTGAATGTCTAACAATACGCATATAGGCTACCTCATTAAAAACCTTACAAGAAAAATCCAGTGGGACAAAATCTCGTAAGGGAAAAAGAGTACAACGCGTATTAACTCCTCCTAATAAGAACATCCTTGAATCTTTGCATTCCGATCTTGTGCACCATCTTCTTAAAAGTTACAGTTGGAAGAGACTTGGTGAATAAATCAGCCACATTGTCACTTGAACGAATCTGTTGTACGTCAATATCACCATTCTTTTGGAGCTCATATGTATAGAAGAGCTTTGGCGAAATGTGCTTCGTTCTATCTCCTTTTATGAATCCATCTTTTCGTTATGTTATGCATGCTGCATTATCTTCATATAAAATTGTGGGTACTTTGTCACATTTCAAGCCACATTTTTCTCGAATGAGATGTATTATGGACCTCAACCGCACACACTCTCGGCTTGCTTCATAAATAGCTATAATCTCAGCATGATTCGATGAAGTGGCTACGATAGATTGCTTTGTTGATCTCCAAAATATGGCAGTACTCCCACATATGAATACATAGCCTATTTGAGACCGAGCTTTATGAGGGTCAGATAAGTACCCAGCATCAGCATAACCAACAAGATCGAAACTGCAATCTTTAGAATAAAATAAGCCCATATCGGTTGTCCCCTTTAGATACCATAATATGCGTTTGATCCTATTCCAATGTCTCCTAATAGGAGCAAAACTATATCTTGCTAGCAAATTTACTGAAAAGAAAATACCAGGCCTTATAGTATTTGCAAGATACATTAGTGCACCAATTGCACTAAGATATGGAATTTCAGGACCAAGGAGTTCCTCATTCTTTTCTTGAGGTCAAAATGGATCCTTATTCACATCAAGTGATCGAACAACCATCAGAGTACTTAATGGATGTTCTCCATCCATATAGAATTGTTTCAACACCTTTTCTATGTAGGCAAATTGATGGACAAAGATACCGTTTGTCAAATCCTCAATTTGCAAACCAAGGCATAACTTTGTCTTTCTGAGATCTTTCATCTCAAATTCTTTCTTTAGGTAATCAATTATCTTTTCAAGCTCTATTGGCGTTTCAATAAGGTTTATGTCATCGACATAGACAGCAAGCATAACAAACTCTGACGTTGTTTTCTTTATGAAAACACATGTATAAATTTCATCATTCGTATAACCTTCTTTAGATAAATATTCACTAAGATGGTTATACGACATGCGTTCAGATTGCTTCAAACCATACAATGATCCTTGCAATCTAATGGAATACATTTCTCGAGGCTTTGTACTATATGTTTTCGGCATTTTAAATCCTTCAAAATTTTTCATGTATATCTCCTTATCAAGTGATCCACATAGATAGGTTGTTACCACATCCATCAAATGTATTTCAAGTCTCTCATGGATAGTGAAACTAATAATATGACGCAATGTTATTGTGTCAATAAATGGTGAATATGTCTCATCATAATCGACACCAGGCCGTTGTGAAAATCCTTGTGCAACAAAGCGTGCTTTATACCTTTATATTTTATTTTTCTCATTTCTTTTTCGCACAAAGACCTATGTATAGCCAACAGGTTTAACACCATTAGGTGTTTGAGTTATAGGTCCAAAAACTTCACGTTTGGCAAGTGAATTCAATTCAGATTAGATTGTTTCTTGCCATATTGGTCAGTCATTTCTTTTTCGATATTCTGTGATAGATCGAGGTTCAAGATCCTCTCTATCTTGCATGATTTTCATTGCAACATTGTATGCAAAGACAGGATCCACTACTATTTTATATCGATTCAAATTAGTTTCAACATCACTTAAATTTATGGATAGTTCCTCATTTTCTTGAGTCTCAGGCTCATTGATTCCTTCAGGAATATCAACATTGCTCAAATCTTGAGCTTTCATATGAGGATCTTTCGTAGTGTCATGTTGACCATTTTTTTCTAGGATTTCAATCCTGAGAACCTAATGGTCTGCCTCGCTTCAAGCGTGCTTTAGATTCATTAGCTATGACACTAGTGGATGGTCCTTTAGAGACATCAATTAGAATTGGGACATTCTCTACAAGAATATGTGATTTGGTGATCCTTTTCAAATTAGTAAATGCGTTCGATATTTGATTTGTAATTTTCTGCAAATGAATAATCTTTTGTACTTCTTACTCACAAATAGAAGCACGTGGATCAAGATGAGATAGTGATGAATTTTTCCACAAAATTTTTATTTTGATGTCACTATCTTCTCCTCCTAATTTTGGAAAAACTATCTCATCAAATTGACAATCTGCAAATCGAGTAGTGAACATATCTCCCATTAATGGTTCAAGATAGCAAATAATGGAGGGTGATTCAAACCCAACATAAATTCCTAATCCTCTTTGGGGTCCTATCTTGGTACAGTTTGGTGGTTCTATAGGCACATATACACCGCACTCAAAAATTCTCAAATGAGATATATTAGGCTCTTGACCCAAAACCAATTGCAACAGATAAAATTTATGATAATTTGTCGAGTGTTGCAGCATGCAAAATTGCATAACCCTAAACAGAAGTGGGAAACTTAGTTTTCATAAGCAATGGTCTTACTATCAACTGCAGACGTTTAATTAATGACTCAGTAAGGCCATTTTGAGTGTGAACATGGGGTACAGGATGTTCCACTCTTATCTTAATCGATAAGCAATAATCATTAAATGCTTGGGATAAAAATTCTGCAGTATTATCAAGGCAAATAGACTTAATTTGATTATCGAAAAATTGTGTCCGTAACCATATTATTTGTGCCAATAATTTTGCAAATACTAAGTTGTGAGATAAAAAAAGGCACACATGAGACCATCTAAATGAAGCATCTATTAGGACCATAAAGTAGCTAAATGGTCCACTAGGTGGGTGAATGGGTCCATAAATATCCCCATATATGCATTTCAAGAATGCGAGGGACTCAATCCCAACTTTTGTTGGCGATGGTCTCACAATCAGCTTGCCTTGATAACATGCATTACAGGAAAATTCACCATTTGAAAGAACCTTCAAATTCTTTAATGGATGCCTATTTGAATTTTCTATGATTCATCTCATCATTATTGATCCTGGGTGTCCTAGACGATCATGCAAAAATACGAAAGTATTAGAATCAGTAAACTTCCAGTTTACTATAGAATGTGCCTCAATTGCACAAATCGTTGTCCCATACAAGCCAGAAGATAAAGTAGGGAACTTTTCAATAACACATGTCTGCCCAGAGACATTCTTGGTGTTACCAAGATATTCAAGATTCATCTCATCAACTGTCTTGATATGATAACCATTTTCATGGATATCTTTAAAACTCATCAAGTTTCTCCGAGACTTAGAAGAAAACATGATATTATTTATTATGAGTTTAGTTCCCTTAGGCAAGAGTATAATGGCTTTTCCGAATCCTTCAATCAAATTAGCACTACCATAAATTGTAGTGACATTAATCTTGCCCATGTTTTGATGAGAGAAATATTTTTCGTCTTTGAATATCGTATGTGTAGTGCCAAAATCAATCAAATATATCTTTACAATTTGACAGCTTACTTTGAAAATTATCCATATCTTAGTCTTAGCCTTCAAATTTGAGACGGTAGAGTCTCATATTGATAACGTGTTATAAAATAATAAAGAACAAGAAGTAGAGTAGAGAGAATAGAGAGTGGTTCTTATTTCTTCTCTTGAGGGATGATTTACAATGAAGGAAGCCCTTCTATTTATAGAGAGAATTTTCCCCTAGTTCACACTAAAAGACAAATACATCAAATCCTGATAGACATCAAATTGATCGTGATAGACATTCACTATAATTGATATATATCATAACATTTTAAAAGTTATTAATTCTTCTGTTTACAAAATAAGATTTTAATTTGTTTCACACATTAGAAATGAAGCGTAGCTTCAGAAAGCGGTAAGTTATTATCATGTGATAAAAAAATTACAGTTCAAGTTTTCAAAAGTTTTTGACACAAATATAAAGTAAGATTATGTATAATAAATTTTTTATGATTGAATTTTTTTTAAGATCCTACTCATAGCAAAAGTTTTAGTACACTAAACTGTCCTTTTTTTTTTACTTAAAATAATAAATATAATTTAGGAAAAAATGTGTGAAAAATACTTATACTTAGACAAAATTTGTAGTTACGCACTCTGAACTTTGTTGGGGTCCTATGATCTCCTAAACTATTTTTTACCGTATTTAACTGGCATATGTTTGCCTCTTATCAAACATGTTATTCTTACGTTCTCAATGTGCGTGAAATACACGCAATGATCCAAGTGTCAAATATATACCAGTTAAATACGATAAAAAATAATCTAAGTGGGTCATAGAACCCCCCCCCCTTCCCGCGCAAAGTTCATAATGTATAACCGCAAATTTTGCCAAAGTATAAATATTTTTCACATCTTTTTTCCTATAATTTATATAGTATAAAATCACATTAATTTATTACTTTTCATATTTTCATTTAGTTGTTAGGATAACATTTGCACAATTCTTTAAAACATAATTAAGAGTATAAAGTGATTAATATTCTTTATTAATTCTTACATTTTATTTATTTACGTGTGTCACTTATTTCTTGACTAGTTCATGCTATGAGAAATGGAAAAAACAATTGATTCCCTCTTAATTTTTTGAGCTGATAAGTATTTGAAATTAACTAGTTTTGACATACATAACAACTAAATAAAAATCGAAGGAGAATAGATATTTTTCTAAGAATTGAGTATTATAAAAAAAATATATCCTTTATTGTAAAGATGTGTAGTTGAATTAAGTATAACTAAAATAAATCTCAAAATTTATATTCATAATTAGTCTTTCTCTCGATTTTATTAATAAATGCTCTCGCTTCCTGATTTTAAAATCACATATACATATCAAACAACTATATACGTAGCAACAAACTAATTTAACAATATATAAGGAAATAACAATTGTTCCTTAATTATGATAGCTACTAACGTTATAATTATTGAGTTGTGATTAATGAATCCCTTAAAATTAGTAAGAAATTTGAAACATCAAATCAAGATAGTCGATCAAACAACATTAGATTTTGTATTTTCGTTCAAAATTTTATTATTTTCTCAAGATCTGTTTTTTCAAAAATATTTCTCAAAAAGATGAACATTTCAATATTGTTGAGACATCTCAATTTTTTTTTTTGACAAATATAATATAATTTCAGTATGTTTCATCCCTTGTAATAATATACATTGCCAATCAATATTAGTTTAATATGAAACAATACTTAAACAAAATATTTCAATACTGATAATACAAATGAGCAATGGCTAATATTCTTCCATATACATAAGTGTGCTATGTATATAGGTTGAAATAATGTAGCTCAGTAGGTCTAACAGAATCCTATACATAATTATGTTATGCTATGTATATGTTATGCCAATATAAATGCTTAATTGCTTATGTATTTCATATTCCTAACATAGTTATGTATATGAGTTAAAATAAAATAGCTCAATAGTTTGTATGGGATACATATACATAATAAAATAATTCAACAGTGTCTAGGTCAAGCATATACATAACAAAGTTATGTATATGATTTAAAATAAAACAACTCATCAGTTTGTATGACATACATAAACATAACTCTATTATGTATATGACTTTGAAATAAAACAGTCAAATAGTGTATAGGTCAAACATATATATAACATAGTTATGTATATGGTGTGACATAAACACTCTCAGCAATGTCAAATGTCATACATATACATATTTGTGCTATGTATCAATTATAAATAACGTAATGCCTTTAATGTTTAAACCACTCATATAAATAACATAGTTATGTATATGGGTTGAAATAACAACCTAGTTCGATACGTGAGTTCGAAGTATTTGACTTGACATTGAAACTTTTCTTGTCTTTGACTCTTCGTTGGAATTTCATTAATTCTTAAATCGTCGAAGTATTTTAAAAGCTCATAAAAAAAGAGGAAGTTTTGAGGTTTTATTAGATTTTTTATTGAATGAAAGAGGGAAGATATAGCATTTGACTGGTGGCTCGCTAGCCGGAGCAGCGACGATGGTTGGTGCGATCTCACGAGGCGGATGGGTTATTAGTTTGTTGAGGTTTTCTCCGGTTCATCAAAGCTGGAGCTCCTCACCGGAGAGAAACATAGCAAAGAGACAGGGTTGGTAGGGTGGACCGACCTGAAAAAAGTGGGATACAATGGTAGTGGGCTGAAGTATCTTGGTTTAACTTGTTTGTTGAAAAGTTGATGTTGAGTAATTTGAGAAGAACATGTTTGTAAATTCAAAATTCGAAAATCGCCTGATTGAGGTTCCTTGATTTTAGGAACTCTTTGAGGAGCGTTAAATGTAAGAAAAGGGTAGGTGGGGATACGTATATGAAGTTTAGAGAGAGAAAGTATCAAAAAGGGATTGTAATTACTTTTGGCAGTTGGAATTATATGTAACAGAAAAGGCATAAATACCCCCTAAACTTGTCGCCAAAACTCACTTTAGTACTTTAACTTTATAGGTAATTGTTTACCCCCCCTAAACAAATTTTACGTGAATTATATTACCCCTTTAAGGACTAACGTGACAAAATAAAAAATGAAAAAAATAAAGTGCGTTTTGAATTAAAAAGGTAAAAAAAAAATGAGCTCATTTTTAAATTTTAAGCCACTAATATTTCTTCTTCTTCACACCCCACCACTAGGGGTGGGCATGGTATGGTATATACCGAACCAAAATTTTTGATACCGTGATTTTGATATTATGGTATTTGGTATGGTATATGGTATACTTTTTAAATTTTTTTGGTATTCGATATTTACAAATAACGTACTGAAATACCGAATACCATACCAAAGTATATATAGTTACATAAGTAACTTATATATCTATATATATACATATATATATATATATACACAAAATATATATATATAATATTTGACTAATAAGAGGAAATATCTTTTTTGTGCAATTGACTAATAATAAAAATATTTATACTTCTTTTTTAATATTTCTAGATGTGTAATATGTATTTATGATATAATTAAGACGTGCTTTTAAAAAGTTGAAGTATTAATACTCTAGTATACGAGTACACATTGTCAAAAATTGAACAAACTATGATTACCGATTACCACACCGCAAAGTATCGAAATCAAATGTCAAAATACCGAATCATACCGAATTAATATTGTATGATAATGGTGTAATTTTTTAAAAATGCAATACCAAAATTAGCGTATCGAAGTTTCAAATATCGTACCATACCATACCATACCATGCTGACCCCTACCCACCACCCCCTCTCTTCTTCTTCTTCAAATTCCACCACCCTCTCTCTTCTAATGCCTCTATTTTTTTCACTCCCATCAATCATTTTCAATATATATCAAAATATTTTCATGTGAATTTTTGTAATAATATCATCTTGTTACACAAAAATCTTCAAAAAAAAAAAAATACAATTTATTTCATCAAAATTAAGTTTCTTTAATAGCTAAATTAACTTCATAACCGCCTTATTCTCATTTTGATTGAACAAATTAAAAAAAAAAATCCTAGAATGTGGTAGAGGTGAGATTGAAAGTTGTACATCCATGCTTTGTTTTAAAAATTATTGTACATCCATGCTTTGTTTTAAAAAATAACCCTCAAATATAAAAAAAAATATATATTGAGGTTGTGGTGGGGAGCAACCTGGGGCTGAGGGTGAGGGGGAAGCAAGTTCAGTAGCAGGGCCAGTAGTAGGGCTGGGGGTGGGGGGAGAGTTATAGGTTCAGCAACACAAAAAGGGGGGGGGCGGTTTATCAATTACGTGGGGGAGACGGGACAGGGGTATACAGATTGTAGGAAGGGGTTGGGAGGAGGGGGCAGCAATTGACCGGGGTTGTGTGAGGTGAAGAAGAAAGCTTGGGAGGTAAATATATATATATATATATATATATATATATATATAAAGAGAGAGAGAGAATTATTTTTTAATTTGTTTCTTTGTGCCTGGCTTGCATGGCAATGACGTGGAAGCGATGTAGCGCTGACTTAGGGGCGAGTGTATTATACTGTTCATTGTGATAGTGAAATTATATTTTTGGGGTGGTATATAGTTCACGTGAAAGTTGTTTAAGGGGTAAATAATTATCGATAAAATTAAAGTTTTAAAGTAAGTTTTAACGATAAGTTTAGGAAAAAAATTATGTCTTTAATAAAAACTTAAGTTGTAGTTTTAAGTAATTTTTCTTTAAATCTTTGTCTTGAGTTTCTTTAACAATACTTATTCTGAAATAATTTTTTTTGTGAAAACTATACTCCCTCTAATTTAAAATAAATAATTTTTGGTCTCAATGCACACTTATAGAAAAGAAATTAGGACATAAATTATACGTTACTTTTCATGTTTACCTTTTTAGATATTATCAAACTACTCTTAAAATTTTAATCACATTAAAATAAAATTAATTAAGTTTCTTGGAACTCATAACCTAGAAAGTGTAAATGAAGGGTAAAATTGAAATAAGTTTTAAATACTATGTCTTTTTTAGAATTCACTTATTTTAGACACTAAAAAATAACTTAAAAATTTATTTATTTTGAACTAGAATGAGTACTTATTTTGAGAATTGGGAGTAAATTTGTAAGTAAGCAAATAACAGAAGACGATATTAACCATTAATTCACTTTAATCCCAATGCAATTTAAATCCCAATGCAATTTAACATTCATATCTAAGGAGTAATTAGAAACAACAAATGCCTCGTGTGGCAGAATCTACAGTCAATTATAATGCAAGTTCTTCAAATCGAGAGATGACCTAACAAACTCACTGTGAGGGTTTTTGCATTGATTTTTTTATTATATTTAAATTTTATTTTTTCTAAGAAGAAAAATAAAAGTTACTATAATTACTTTTACTTTTCTTGAAAGAAAAAATTATAATTATTTTTCATATTTGGCCAACCTCTTTCTTGGAGAAAAGGTTTTGGACATCTATAAATAGAAGACCCCCTTCCCATACCATAACATAATAGCATCCACAATGTAGTCTTTAAAGTGTCTTTGTTTAGGGGGAGATTTTCTCTCTAATAATTTTATGTTTTCTTTTATATTAGGTTTTTATATGTAGGCCAATTGGCCAAACTATATAATAACCATGTTTTTAGTATGTTTTTCTTTTCGTCTGATTTATCGTCTCAATAGTTTGCAACTAATAGCTTCCGCATGACGCCCTCTCGATTTTGAACCCAACACGCTAGATGCATACATTGCTCAGCTGCTGAAATGTTTAGAATTGGGGTGTATTTTGATATAGGGGAAAATATTTTTTGTTTTTTTAAAGTAAAAATTTGGAAACATATTTATCTTAAAACTAAATTTCTTAACTATTATTGAATGTATAGATTTGTTATTAGAATTGTGGCGTTTCTTGAATGTTTGATTTGTTATAGAAAAATAACACATTACATCATTTCTAAAATAGGAATTTTTTATTTATAAAAATACCTTTTCCTTATTTAATGGAAAATTCTGTTTAGGACATCTCAAGAGTATTTTTATAATATTTATGACTTTATAGTGAAAGAATTAATTAAAATACTATTATTTTAATCTCTGAATGATTAACCTCAAATACTAATTTTAATATAACTTATTCAAAATTGGGAAAAGGGTCAAATTACCCCTGTACTATGGGAAAAGGTTCATTTATACCATCCGTTATATTTTGGGGTCATAATTACCCCTGCTGTTATACTTTGGGTTCAAAATTACCCCTAATGTTATAAATTGGTGCAAAAATACCCCTCTATCGTTAAAGCCCCCAACATGACAAACACCAGCTCAAGTGGCTTGATATTTCGTTGGGGTGAATGTCACGTGGCATGCCACGTTCTTACCCCTATCATTTCCTTTTGACATTTTCTTCCATCATCACCTCCCCTTCACCTCGTCATTGCTATCACCTCCTGTTGACTTTTGTTTGCGGACATATTTACTATTTCCCTGCAAATTCTACCAAAATTCTAAGTACAGGGTAGTAACAGTCTATGAACATTACAATATTGAACTTTTTCTGAATGAATAACACATTTCGTCAATTCATATATAAGAGAAACAATAATATTATCAAAAGGCGTATCTTCTTATAATTATACTTGGTCATGACCGAATACAAAATTATAGATCCAACCAGATTGTTCTCAAAATAAAGAAAGGGATGAGCAACACTCTCTCCAACAGCTTTAACTCCAGCAAAATGGACCACAACAACAAACCTATTTCAATATATATTGCATAACAATGAATATCAAAACACACCAAAAAAAGACATTTAAAGAAAATATTATAAGTTGAATGAAGAGATTTGCATACTTCTTTTTAGAAAATAAATTCTCCAAGTCATCTTTGTTTCTGATATCACCTTGCCATCAAGAAACAAATAAGGTAAAATCCCAATTCCCAAAGCAAGTGGAAAAATCCAATTTTAGTATTTGGGTATTTAAGGCATATAAGATTAGCAATTCAGGACACAACCAAAATTACTTAGTTGGATTAAATAGAACTAGTTGCAAAATCCTATAGCAAATTAAAAGGCAAAAATGGCATACAAATAGCAGCAAACACTTATCAAGATTTTTTTTACTATGGCCATAAACAAAAGTCACTAGGAGGTGGTGGCAGTGACAGGATAAAGGGGAGGTGGTGGTGGAAGAAAAAGTCAGAAGGAGATGGTAGGGGTAATGACGTGGCATGCCATGCAAAATCCACCTCAACAAAATATTGAGTCACTTGGACTGGTGTTTGTCATGTTGGAGGAATTTAACAGTAGAAAGATATTTTTGCACCAATTTATAACATTAGAGGTAATTATGACCTCAAAACATAATGGAGGGTATAAATGAATCTTTTCCTAGAGTACATGGGTATTTTTGGCCCTTTTTCGTTCGAAATTTAATAACTTATTCGAGATTTAATAATCACAAAATAAAAAAATATTAAATTTTATCTTAAATATTTAAATTTAAACAATCTACTAAATGATCAATGAGCTTCCGAAAAAGTTATGGTAATGGTATATAACAGCTAAAAACCATATGATGATTAAATATTGGGGACAGGTGCCATTTGTTGGTGCCGTTTGGTTGAGAATTACCTAGTTATCCTTGGATGAGCTATATTTATCACAATCTGAATCAGGGCCTGGCTGTGACGGGCATCCCAAGTTCATCGAAGACCAGAGATCGCCCCTTAGCCTATTTCAATACAACCAAGAACACCTAGCAGCGGATGAATACCAATAAAAGATAAAATTTAATAAGAGTCCAAAAGAATATGTATCGGATCAATATCCAAAAACATCCACAATACCCATGTCCACAGTACTCCAACAAGCCTCTAAAAAAATTGAATACCAGTAAAGTGTCGGGACATGCCCCCAACCATAGCCAAAAAAAATCTGAAATAAAGTCCACGACATAAGAAATCAAAACATAAAATGTAAACTTTTGATGTATGGAAGCTCACCACTTCAATGCCAACTCGCGAACTGACCCTGAAATCTAGTCACTATGTAGGAGGAGTAGAAGTATGGCCAAATTCTGCATCGCCTGGGGATATAGCGTCTGAAGACAGTTAACAGTTGGAGCGCTATCATGTAACTCAGAGATAAGGAAGTAAAGTAATGTCGTGGTCCATAATATGAAAACCAGTAAAACCAATGTATAACATCTCATGCAATACATACATACATACATATATATACACACACATACACACTAATTTAACCGTACGTGCCTTACACGTGTAGCGTTTGATTATTTAAAATTAAATGATTTTATCTATTGCAGAGATTTTTAATAAAGTGTAAGAATTCAAATCACTTTTAAAAAATCTTTCACACTTTAATATAATAATGTAAACATAAACATATACACATATATGTTTTATCAGTTCCAAGTGATTGATGGATCATTACTTTTGCGTTTGCGTAGCTCTTTTCCTTGTTGCCACAGACTAAGAGAGACACATCAATTTGAACCATATTTGTGTTACGATTATTATTATTATTATTTTATATTTAAAATCTTTCCTTATTTTTAAAGTTAAATCTTTATAAATTTATTGATTACATTCTATTACGTACTTAAAATATTTAAAAATCTAAAACTTCTTAATTTTTTTCTTATTCTAATAGTTTATATTTATTTTTAGAGTTTTCAAATCTACTTAAAATCAAATCTAATTCATTTAGAATTCTTAAACTAATATAAAAAATATCAGTTGTCATTAATTTTGATGACTTCTATTAAGCAAAGGTTTTACTATAAGTATATTTAATTAATTTTCAACTCTTAAATTAGAAAAAGATATAGAAATTCTAATGTCTTCTAATAAGGAAAAGTTTTTACCATAAATATATTTAATTAATTTTTAAATCTTAAATATTATGAAGAAATAGTGAAAAAGATGATTTTGTCTAGAGAAAGGACTTTTAATGAAGGACAAAAAGTTCAATTCACATTTTCAAGGATCTTCAAACTTTATATATATATATATATATGCCAGGAAAGGAAACAGGGTTTAGTATAAACTTTAAGACCTTAACCTGGATTATGTAGCTCTTCCGTCTAAAGGCACCCACGGGCTATATGGGTTCAGTTTCCCCTGCTGAAAGGGTCAAGTTTGTGTTAGTTGCACGTACCGAAGAAAACCTAAGATGACTAGTACATCCTCTAAAATGTAAAGTGTGACATTATGCACAAGGTCACCAAGACCATCCTCACATCGGCAAACCAAAATTAGAGCTTGCAAGTTTATCCTTTTATACCATATGAAACCATTAAGTCAAATTTGATTTCAAAGTTTCCAATTAAACCAAAAGCGTGGCCACCAAGGTCTTTACAAAACCATTTGAAAATCAAACCAAACCAAACCAATTCATGTTTCATTTACCATTTATGCAATGCAAGGATTCTAAGAATAGTCAAACTATGTAAGAAGATCCTATTCATTGTTAATTTCACAAATAGGTTGAGGGCACATGATTTTCAACACCATATATCAAGGCAAAATCATCAAATTAGAGATTAATTATGAACCCCCATTAAATCATCATTTTCATGAGATTAATTATGACCCCCCATTAAATCATCATTTTCATGTATCCCACAACGTTTATAAACATTAATAAAGTATGGGTTTTGACTAAAAACCATGAAAAATATTTAAACCTAACGCATGCATAACCCTCAACCCATAGTTCAAAACTCATTATTAAAATCATAAATAATAATTAATTTCATGCCATTAACAAAATATAAGTTCAATGGAAAGAGATACATGACTTAATTACCAAGAAACATGATGAATACAACACCCTTAGGACCCTAGATAACCACCTTCTTGAACCCTAATCTTGACTTAAAAAAGGGGATTTGAGAGATAGGATTTTTTAGAGTGAAATAATCAATGTTGTATTGTGAAAATTGATGGAAATAGGTTAATATAGTGTTTAGGGGCCATTTATAAGTGAAAGGACTTCAATACCCCTCCTCCCAAGTTGTTCAAATTTAAAGCATCAATGTATCACGAAGGAAAATTTCTGCGATAAGCTTCGCATCGTGCTGCCCTCACAGACCCTCACTGGTTCCTCACAAAAATGCCCACAACTTTTTGGGGGGCAAAATTGGATACGTTGAAAAGAGTACACATTTATATTTAATTTGGTGGTTGTTGATCCCCAAAATTCTACATATTCCAGAAGTTATATACGTTCAAAGTTGAACCTAGTAGAATTGAATTTCAAAATTTGGTCGATAATGAAGGTTCTTAACTCTACTTCACTCTAAGTGTTTACTTCTAGCATTTTTCCCCTAAAAAGAACTTTTCACACTAGGATAATGATCATGTCACTTATATTTACATAGACATAATTGGATTCAAGTTTTTATACGTAGAAACAACAGTTCAAATTCTAGCCCAAAAATGTGGGGTGTTACATTATCTCCCCCTTAGAATCATTCTTCCTCGAATGATGGATATGAATATTTAGAATATTTATAAGTATGGAACAAAGTTTGTAACTCCACATTAAGAATTCTCCTAAAAAAACACGTGTAGGAATTAAAAGAAAAGGGCTTAATGACATGCCCAAGTATTATGTAAGCACGAATCATGTGACTATGAGACCAAGGTAGTACAAAGGTAAAGGACCCAAAGCTCCACACCCCAAGTGAGAAAATCAAAACAACCAAAAGTTTACCTAGGTCTGTGTCGCAGACCTTATCGCGAAGGCTATCCTCCGCGATGTAGAGATATCACAGAGACTCACTGCCTTCGGGGTCCAAAACTATCCTGAACTCCATTCAAAAATTCAGAAACTCCTCTTGATGATACTATTAGCATACACAAACACCATTTAAATCAAAAATTGATGTTTCAAATACGATAAGGTGAAGAATAAAATGATGAAAATTTTTAGGGTCTTATGCTAATAGCCCTTAAATATTGTAATACTTATCAACTATAAATTCACCTACGAATGCTAGACTGCACCATTTCAATATTCTAATTTTCCCAAAATATATTTTTATACAAGTGCCGGAATCTAACTATACATTGCTTCCATGTTTGTAACACCTTGTATTTTCAAGCTAAAAATTGAACCATCGTTCCTATGTGTATAATCTATAATCCCATGATTATATTTGAATTCATGTGTCATGATCATTATCATAGTGTGTGAAGTGCTTTTGATGTGAAAATGTCCATAGAAATTACTTAGAACAAAGTTGAGCTAAGAGCCTTTGATTCGTCCAAAGTTTGGTATTCGATTCTAAAAGGGTCTAACTTGAACATGTATAACTTTTTATATATGTGGAATTTTTGATATCAAGACCCATAAAATAGTATATAATTGAGTCAGATTTCCAAGGATACCAATTTTGCCTAAATTCGATAGCCAAGCAAAAAGTTATAGCCCTTTTTATGAGAGACAGTGAGGGCGCTCAATAAGCTTGTGTTGTGGGGGTTATACCGTCGGGATAAGGCGGGCGTTGCCGGGTTTATCGCCCCAGACTGAATATTGCGCCATCTGGTCCATTCCTTCATGTTTTTAATTCAATAAGGGTCAAGGGGCATTTTGGTCCTTTCTCCTCAATCCCAAACGTCCAAGGGACAATTTATAGCATCCAAAAGGGAATTATTTGCCCATCTTCCTCAAAATTCCTAACGTAAAAACTCTTTTCTTTCCCCCTTGAACAAAGTTCAAGGTTTTCTCTCAAGAACACAAAGAATTCAAGATTTCCAAGATTCAAGATTTATTCCCTAAGAAATTCAAGAACTTAAGTTTCAATTTCAAGTTTCTTCATGAATTCTTCAATTAAGGTATGTGGGAGTTCATCCATGGGTCCCCTTTCACCCGTGGAGCCCAAAAATCCTTTTCTTTTAATTAAATAATGAATCTTCTATGATTATGGTATTTTGTATATTCAAGAAAGATTGAATCTCATGTTTTCATGATAATTTAAATGCGATTTCAGCCCGTGTATGATTTAATGCAAGATTTGATTTCCTGATGCTACGAATTTGAATTTTTCTAAGTCCTATTTTCTGTGAATTCTATGTTAAGTCCCCAATTTATGATTTTAGTCATGTAATCATGCTATTTCCTTATGTTTAAAGCATTCCTATGTTCAAGCTTATGATTCTCACTGTTTGGTGGATTGATCATTTTTTGGGTTCTTGAACCATGATTTTCAAACTAAAGTTTTACGTGTTGATATCGTGCCTTACTTTTATCCAGTGGTGGTGGGTTATGAATACCTGGCACCTATGTGATTTACATAAATTCCGCTTTTCAAGTATTCGGACACTTAATCCATGAATCTTATCAGTATACTCAGATATTCATATTCATGATGAGCATTGTCAGTCTATATAAATCCCAAATTTATGGTTTTAGTATTGCAATTATGTTATTACCATATGTTTCACTCACTTCCATGCTTAAGTATATGAATTTCAAGTGTTTGATAAAATTTTTAAATTATTGAATTTTGAAACATGATCCCCTATTATGGTTTTATACCTTTCATGTGTTCCTATTGTTCTTCCATTGAGTCCTAGAGTGTTATGAACACTCGATACTTAGCTATTTACATAGTTTTTAGAATCTTCAGAATAGTTTCAGATAAACCTTGGGTCTTGTCATTCAGTTAGTATCATGTTCAGTTATTGGCTCAGTTAAGCTCAGTTAGTTCAGTAATTAGTATTGTTCATTTGGGAGTAAAACTTAGCACCGAGTTAATGTAGGGATGGCGTATCCTCCGTCAGTAGGCATAAAGAACTTGTCTCCCCCATTATTTAGGCATGAGGCATTTTTCTCCCCCATCAGTGGGCATGAGACGTTAGTAGCAGTCCCTAGGTTCCAAACCTAAGGTACCACCATAGACTTTGAGGGGTCCCCCATCAGTTAGGCATGACACCTTCGTCTTTTGGGATGTTAGATTAGTCGATCCACATAACCAATATTAGTAACCGTGGCACGGTAATGATACCCTTACAATTGGGTTACAGGTTAGATCCTGATAGTACATTGGGGCATGTCGATTATAGCTAGCTCCCACAGTCTCAGTTCAGTATTCAGTACAAAATTCAATTCAAGTTTGCATTGAGCATAGCATACAGTTTATCAGTTATTCAATTATCAGATTTTAGTATTTTAATTTTATAGATTATTTCCAAAATATGTATATGCTTGGTCTTGCATTCTAAGATATCACAGTTTTTATATATTCATGCTCAATATATTTGTGTATTCAGATCCTTGAGTTATGTCGGTTTGCACCTCATACTTTAGACCCAGTATTCATACAGTACCTATGTTTTTACTATCTTCCAGCTTCAGTTCTACTTATATTATAAAAGTAAAGTTTAAAGAAACTAAGATTAGTGATTCACCAGCTTATCAGGTTATGTTGTTTCTTATGTTCTTAAGATATTTCAGCTTTTAGTCTATTTCAATCTCTTGGTGAGTCTAATTTCACTTAGCATGCATGCTTTAAGATTTCATATAAAATCAGTTTTACTTATTATATTCACCCCCACTTCCTCAGTATATTCTAGAGGTACTGATCCATATGTACGTCTATATGGATGTATTATTTCATAATGTAGGTATCAGTTATAGTCCACATATCAAGACCAGACAGTTGTAGTTTCCAGCCAACAGGTGATGAGTTCTCCTATTTTGAGGACTTAAGTCAGATGTTGTTCATGTAATTTACTTTATTACTCATATGAATTGATTGGTGGTAGCTGGATCCATGTCCCAGTTATCTATAGTCAGTATAGTAGAGACTTCATGAATGTCAGTCAGAGTTAGTCATTTAATTTCAGTTCTCTGTTTAATTTTATCAGATTATAAATTATATCTGTATTATAATTCTTCTCAGATTTTGTCATGATTATATTTCCATACAACAGAACCAATTATTTAATATGTTATAAATCAGTTGCTTCACAAACTGCCTGTTCATGGGTTAACTTGGGATCGCTTGTGTTTTCAAGCACTGTGTTATGACTAGGGGTAGTCGCGGTTCGTGAAAAACTTGGTATCATAACATAGAGTTCAAGTATCCTAGGGTTTCCATAAAGTAGTGTCTAGTAGAGTGTTGCGGAATGGTACAGAGATGTCTGTACTTTTCTTCGAGAGGATACATGGTATTTAAAAAAAGTTTCCCATCTTTCATGTCTCAAATCATGAAGTAGTAGTGTCCTCTAAGAAATTTATACAGATTCTCATCTTGCTCCATTCATGCCAACTCTACCTTACTTTCAAGGTAACAGAAATAGTGAAGCTAAAATTCCTATATATAGAGCTTTCTATGGTAGTCCCCACAGATAGTTATGGGATTGCACGCAGGCTCGTAAGTATCCCATCAGTAATTTTAGTTTCTAAAGTTTTGTATCGCCACGAGTCTGCACCCCGAATGCCACATAGTGCTTATGACCTCAAAAGACCACAAGCTAACCCATGACTGGTACCTGCTGTGAGCACTAAATAATAATACTAAAATAATGCAGAAGTTAGGCTAAAATGCCATAAGGTTCATAATATGAATATATTACATATAACATCTGATAATAATATCTGAAATTGAATACTGTCTGAACTAGCCTAGTTTGAAAAGCCTCTAACTGAACTATCTGAATATGGAGTTCATGAGACAAGCGCCCAACTAACTCTGACTATTGAAATATTAAAGCTACTGAAAATACTGAAATAAATGAATATCCTCAATAGATGAGGACTCACTACTAAAACTACTGTTGCTATCTAAATTTGTCTAAGCACAGTCGGGAACCTGAGCATTTGGACCTATGATATGAGACATCATAGCACAAAGAGAAAGCATACGTTAGTACGTGGAATGCATTGGTATGCTAGATGAGGTAAGGCTGAATGCAAGGGTTCATATGCATAAATAGTAACTGACTAAATGATAAGAAGTAACTGAATAAGAGCATATGGACTACTAAAAATACTATAAATACTGAGTATGTAATGCTACACATATACATATATATATATATATATTGTATATGAGATTATTACTAAAATTGAGTCTGAGTTCTGATTACTAAGTTACGATATATGAGATTACTGATAACTGTATTACTGATAACTGGGTGACTATTTCTGATCGTCCTAATTCTATAGAACTTAACTGAGTTCTATATTGAGTTGGGTGACTGTGTCTGAAGTCCTGATTCTGTAGAACCTAACTGAGTTCTATACTGAGTCGAATACTGAAACCGAAACTGTGGGAGGTAATAATCTAACTGACATACCCCTTTCTGAAAGTATTGGGGTCTAATTTATAACCCCAGTTGGAAGGGTATCGTACCATGCCATGGGTAAAGACAAGATGAAGAGTCACCCTCATCTGGCAGGTGCCCTAAATGAGAATAGTTATACCCTCAACTGGAAGGTAAAACACCTTATTAACCCTCAACTGGAAGGTTCATATCTCAACCTACACTGGCTACGTAGTTCTGTAGTGAAAGAACTACTACTAGGGATCATACCCTCTATTGGAAGGTGAGCCCCCATCCTTGGGTTCACTCGGTGCTAAATCCTACTCCCAACTGAAGACACTGATTATCATACTGAGCTGAACTGGACCGATACTAAGTTTTAATGAGTTTTGTAACTAGCTGAGTACTACTGTTCATGATACTGAGCTAAACTGGACTGATATTGAGTTTCACTGAGTTCTATAACTACTAAGTACTACTGTTCGTGACATTACTAAGACTATTCTGAAAATACTACAGCTCTAGGTAAACAGCTAAATTTTTAGGTATTGAATACCCCCAGGACTCAAAAGCATGGAAAGTAAAGCATGACATGATCTTGAAAAGCATAACAATAGATACTTGTTAACAATACATTCACCTAGGCATTTTTTCAAACACTAGAGATGCATGAACTTGTACATGAATGGGACCACATGATGGCATGTCATGATTTCACTATTCAATTCACATAGGTATTCTATCGAACACTTGGGGAACATGGTTATTTCACATAATAATAGTTAACTCATAACATCATGGATATAATAATCAATTGTAATTTCAAGGGTTTAATATGCAAATCATATAATTTACCACACATGCTATTTTAATTTCATGAAACTTGTAGTAAATCAAAGATTAAAACCCAAAAAATATCATAAACATGAATACAATCAAATTCAACATGAAATTCATGAAAGTAATCTACTTGTAGTTTTAAAAGAGGTTCTTGAGCTCCAAGGGTGGACGGAAACCCTTAGATGAACACCTAACATACCTTGGTAATCAAATTCATGAAGATTGATGGTGCGTTTTTGAAGCTTGAATTTGAAATTGGATGCCCTAGGGTTTGTTCTAGAGAAATTTAAGAGAGAATAGGTGATTTTTGCCCTTCGAATAGTTTAATTTCGTGTTTTAGGGATGAATAAAGATGGGAAAAATAACCTAAATACCCCTCTGGACACGGACTTTTAATTACTAAAATCGTGTCTAGTGACGTGCAGACCGACAAGCCAAGTCGATGGTGTCGACATGATGTCCAACGCAATGTGTCGATATCGCATCGGCTTACTGGAATTCTGTACTGAATGCTAGGGAAAATATCCGTCGATGCGATGGGCAATGCAACTTATCGATATCGCGTCGACCCACTATTTTGGTCACCCAAATACATTTCAAACAAGGTCCATAAAATCCAAGACTCATCTGAGGTGACCTATGGACACACCTGATCATGATTCAGTCCAAGGATCAACATTTTAAGGTCATAAAGTTTGCAAAATAAGATCGCCAAATTATGAAGGCTAAAAATGATTCTAAGTATAAATACTTGGATGAAATTTCTAAGTCTGGGACCACTTTTCATGCTCTAAAGGACTGAGTTAAGCTAGAATTTTGTAGGGTCTTATAATATCTCCCCCTTAGGTATATTTGTCCTCGAATAAGACTAAGCTGAGAATACTGATAGACTGAGTCAACATACTGAACATACACAACTGAAGCGTGATTATATGACTGAAACTACTGATGTACTGAGTTTTCATACTGGACATGCATAACTGAAGCATGACTGAATTCTAATGACATGACACATGACTGAGCTATTTCATAATGGTATCATGACATGAGGATGTAATGCAACTGAAATCGATACCGATTTCATAAAGGTAATTTGAGAATGGAACTAAGTAAATTCAAGGAAAATTGTTACCTTAAGCTGAGTCTGAGTTTGCGGAGAAGAGGTGAGGATACTTGGTCTGCATATCTACTTTTGCTTCCCAAGTAGCTCCCTCCACGGACTGATTTTTCCAAAGAACTTTGACTAGAGGAACTTCTTTGTTCCTTAGTATGCGAACCTGAAGATCAAGTATTTCGACTGGGACTTCCTCATACGAAAGACTAATCTGCACATCTATACCCTCTATAGGGATCACAACTGTTATGTCACCGATGCATTTGTTAAGAAAGGAGACATGTAACACTGGGTGCACTGAAGCTAAGTCTGAAGGGAACAAGCTCGTAAGCTACCTTTCTAAAATGACTGAGGATTCGGTAAGGACCTATATATCAGGGACTGAGCTTCCCCTTCTTGCCAAATCTCTTCACTCCCTTCATAGGTGAGATTTTCAAATACACATAATCATAAATATCAAACTCAAGATCTTTTCTTCGCACATCTGTATACAATTTCTGTCGGCTCTGAGATGTCTTAAGCCTTTCCCTGATCAACTGGACTTTTTCTAAGGAATCAAATACCAAGTCAAGACCTACCACTGCGGCCTCACCCACTTCAAACCAACCAATGAGAGATCTTTATCTCTTCCCATAGAGCGCTTGAAATAGAGCCATCTGAATGCTAAAATGATAGTTGTTATTATATGCGAACTCAATCAAAGGCAAGTGGTCATCCCAACTACTCTTAAAGTCCATGACACACGGTCTTAACATATCTTCTAGAGTCTAGGTTTCCCTTTCTGCTTGACCATCTGTCTGAGGGTAGAAGGTTGTACTGAGATGGACTTGGGTACCAAGACCCTTTTGGAAGGCTTTTCAAAAGTGAGAGGTGAACTGCGTACCTCTATATGAAATGATGGACAAAAGAACTCTGTACAATTTGACCAACTCTTTGACATAGAGCCTGTCATAATTCTTAACAAAATAAGAGGTATGAACTAGTAAAAAATGAGCTAATTTGGTCATCCTATCCACAATGATCCAAATCGAATCATGCTGGCGACGAATACGGGGCAAACCCATCACAAAATCTATGTTCACTTCTTCCTACTTCCAAGTGAGAATATTCAACTTCTGCATAGACCCACTAGGCTTCTGATGATCGATCTTAATATGCTGACATGTTGAGCACTTAGCTACAAACTCTTCAATGTCTCTATTTATTCCACTCTACTAATAAATTTTCTGTAAGTTGTGTTACATCTTGATAGCTCCTAGGTGAATAAAGTAGCGCGCACCATGTGCTTCTGCAAGAATCTGCTATCTCACTCCATCTATACATGGCACACATAGTTTATCCTGGCAACGTAACACACCATCTCTATAATACCCCGTATTTTTCCTAGCTTTAAAAATTTCTAAAGAATGTTAGAAGCTTTCTTTGAAAGATGAATCTACTTTTTTACATGTGGTATTTTCAATATTTTCACTTTTTATCATGTGGGGAATTAAATAAGATTTCCATCGATACCAAATTTACCCAAATCAGACACCTGGGTGAAGAGTTGGAGCCTTTTTAGCGAGACAATGTATCACCTAAGCCTTCAGCGCGTCACAGAGATAGCTCAAATAATAATTGTCAATTTCTAGTGTTGCTCCACGATAGTGGTGCATCGTATCAAAATTCCAGGTAACAGATACAGTGGCAATGCAATAGCTCCGCATTGTGCCACCAGTAATTTCCCATTTGTGACTTTTCAGTGACTTGGCGCGATAGTGGCGCGTTGCGCCAAGGATGAAAATCAGGAAATTTTCTCAGAAATTAAAGATGCGTCCAAGGGTTAAAAAGGTCAATTTTCTACCTCTATTTAAACCCAATAACACCTGATTTAACCATTCTTCACCCAAAATATACTAGTTTCTTTCAAGTTTCTCTCAAGAACAAGCTAGGATTTCTATTGGGGATTCAAATTCAAGAAGGTTTCACCGTCAATCCTCAAGAAATCACATTTCAGGTATGCATAGTGCTCATTCATGGACTCCTTTCGTCCATGAAGTCCAAGAATCTCTTTTCTAAAGTAAAGATTTTGGATTTTCTTTATGAACTTCATGTTGGGTTTATTTTATTTATGTTGAGAATGATCAATTGAATTCAATTCTTTGTTGGGTGATTAATGTTGTGTGGAATTGATTTGTATAGATGTATATTTATGTGAAATTATGATTCAACCTTAGGATGATGAAATTAGATGTTGAATAATGATGTGTAATTGTTGTATAATGGTGTGTACATATATTATGCCTATCATATGTTTGATTAAATGTTGATATGAAGGAAAAGTGCCCAACTAGCATGATATTATGAAATCCCCATGTTTGTACAAGTTTATGCAAATCACATGTTTGATGAAGTGCTTCAATATATAAATTATGAATTGTGTTTTTGGTCATGTGTTCACGTAAGTCATGCTATGTCAGTTTCTTTCCATCAAGTCGTGGGGGTACTTGTACCCAAAAATTTAACTTTGTGCCTAGAGCCATGTCATGTTTTCACGATACTCTCAGCCAAGCTATGATCCATAGAACTCAGTCAGTCATGTGACTCAGGAAAACACAGAATTCTCAGGAATCTCAGTAATCTCAGTAGTTCAGTAATCTCAGTGATCTCAATACTCAGTAATCTCAATAACCTCAGTATTCCCAGTCAATCTTAGTAACTTCAGTATTATCAGATACAGTCATTCATGTTATCAGTTATATCAGTTATCAAAATTCATGTCATCAGTATTCATCTTCAGGACTGTTAGATACATTCAACAAGACAGTTTTTCATAATCAGAACTTTCAGACACAGTTGTCCATATATCAGTAATATAGTATCAGTCCCTCGGTATTTAGTAATACAGTATTAGTTTCTTACTTATCGGTGACTCAGATATCAATGTCAGTAGAATCAGTAGCCAGAACTTAGTATTTAATCCTAGCACGATCTCAATTATAGTTACATATACATGCATGTATTCTCACGTTCATGTTAGTCAGTCAGTTAGTATTGTTCATTCATATGAACCTATTGCATTCAGCCTACCTCAATTGCATACCAGTACATTCAAAGTACTGATACATTTGCATTATGGTGTCTTATACCATAGGTTTAAAAGCACGAGCTCCAGAGAACCCATAGCATCCCAGTTTAGCGATCAGAGTTAGCAGTGAGTCCACATCCTTCGAGAACATGATAATTTTATTACCAATTTAGTTTTTAGTTTATTTTAGTAGTCGGAGTTAGTTTGGGACATGTCCCATCAACTCCTTATTCAGATAGTTTAGAGGCTTTCAGACTATAGCATGTTAGACAGTTATTTCAGATTTGCTTTGGTATTGTTACACCATTTTCAGACATTATTTATCAAATGTTCATTCAATTTTGAACCTTATGGCCATTCAGTTCATGTTTCCATATTTTATGGTATATTATGCAGTATATAGGTAAAAATATCATTCATGGGTTAGCTTGTGGTCCTTTGGGGTCATGAGCATCGTGTAGCATTTCAGGTACCAGATTCGAGGCATTACAATCTCCCCCTAGGAGAAAACCTCTATTTTTTGATCTCTGACTGACTCTTTTAGTTTAACTAAGATGGGATCTTTGCCTGCTTTTCTTTTACTTCGGAAACCATAGATGATTCTGAACTATTCTGAACCTATACGATACCCTCTACTGAATCGACTATGCGGACACCTAGTCAGGTAAGCTGATGAACTCCTGAACTAACTTCTTCTTACCATCCCCCACATGAGCAACACTACCCATAGACATCTTACTAAGAGAATCAACCACTACATTGGCCTTGCCCGAATAATACAGAACACTCATGGCATAGTCTTTCAACAACTCTAACCACCTTCTCTGATGTAAATTCAAATTTTTCTGAGAGAACATATACTGCAAGCTTTTATGATCTGTGAACACATCAACATGTACTCCATATAAATAATTCCTTCAAATTTTTTAACGCAAACACTATAGCTGCTAACTCAAGATCATAAGTAGGATAATTCTTTTCATGAGGCTTAATCTGTCTAGAGGAATAGGCTATGACCTTACCTCTCTACATCAAAACATACCCCAGACCAACTCTGAAAGCATCACACTAAAACACAAACCCATCTGAACCATCTGGTAAAGTCAAAACTGGGGCTATAGTGAGTCGAGTCTTCAACTCCTGAAAACTCTTCTCACAAGAATCTGAACACTGAAACTTGACTTTCTTCTGAGTCAATCTGAACATGGGGGATGCAATAGATGAAAACCCTTTCACAAACCATCGTTAATGGCCAGCCAAACCCAAAAACCTCCTGATATCTGACGGAGAGATAGGTCTGGGCCAGTTTCTCACTGCTTTAGTCTGTTGAGAGTCAACTCTAATACCATCACCAGAAATGATATGACCAAGAAAAGCTACCGACCTTAGCCAAAATTCACATTTACTGAATTTGGCAAACAACTGATGGGTTATGAGAGTTTGTAATACTATTTTGAGATGGTCCGCGTGTCATGTTTACTATAGGAGTAGACAAAAATTTATCAATCAAAACTATGACGAACATGTCTAAGTACTGCTTGAACATATGGTTCATCAAGTCTATGAAAGCTACTGGGGCATTGGTAAGACTAAATGACATGACTTGGAATTCGAAGTGACCATACCGAGTTCTGAAAAACTATTTTCAAAATGTTACATTTGCTGACTCTAAGCTGATGATAGCCTAATCTGAGGTCTATCTTAGAAATATAGCTGGTACCTTGAAGTTGGTTAAATAATTCGTCGAAACTAGGAAGTGGATACTTGTTCTTGAACGTGACTTTGTTCAACTAATGGTGCACACCAAGGGGATATGCTGGGTTTGGTGAACCCCTTATCTAGGAGATCCTTTTCAACTGTTTTTTTAAATCTTTGAGTTCTAATGGATCCATTATATATGGTGGGATAGAGATAGGTTGAGTATCAGGAAGAAGGTCTATTCCAAAGTCAATTTCCCCCTTAGGAGGAACTCCGAGAAGATCTTCAGGAAACACATCTAGAAATTCATATATTACTGGAATTGACTCAAGACTAGGAGTTTGGGAACTAGAATCCTTAACTCAAACAAGATGGTAGAGGCACCCCTTGGATATCATTTCCCTCTCTCTAAGGTAGGAAATAAGCTGACCCCTTAGTGCTGAAGTACTACCCTTCCACTCAAGGATAGTTTTATTCAAAAATAGAAAATAGATAATTCTATTTCTGCAGTCAAATAAAGCATAGCATGAGTGAAGCCAATCCATGATGAGAATGATGTCAAAATTCGTCGTCTCTAGCTCTACTAAGTCTACTGATGTAACTTTTTAAGATACCATAACCGGACAGTTCCTGTATACCCGTTGGGATATGATAGGTTTACCCACTATGATAGAGACTTAGATAGGCTCTACTAGGATTTTGGGACTGACTCCGAAATCAACAGCTATATAAGGAGTTACAAAGGACAAAGTAGCTCCTGGTTCTAGTAAAGCATAAATATGTTAATGATAAACTTGTAACATACTAGTGACTACATCAGGAGAGTCTATTTTGGTGTTACCCATTGGTGGCACTAAAAGCGACGCCCTACTGATTCAGGCTACTAAACTAAGCTGACGGATGATTGTACTGAACCTGGAAGCCTAACTGAGGGCAATCTTTGATTCTATAGCCTGGCTTGCCACAACTAAAACAAACATCACTACCAGCCCTATAGACACCCTAATGGTTCCTACCATATTTCTGACAAAGTGGATTTATTCGGGCACTACTAACACTACCCTGAGATTTAGAGCCTGGTACCATATCTTTTTACCATCTCTAAATTTTGACACTGGAGAACTAGTTGAGGACGGAGCTGGAACTAAAGATTTCAAGTGGAACTGAGAATGATTTCCACCCTCTGACTTAGGTTGTGTGAAGTTGAAGCTACCTGTACTAGCTCTCTTCTTCTCTCTCTTTTTCTCCTTATTTTTAGCCTCCTCTATGTATTGAGCATAGATCATGAGTCTAGATATGTCTATCTCCTTAATCATCATTGTGGTCCTACATTCCTTGACTACACTGTTAGATACACCCGACACAAACTTATTTATCTTAGAGGCATATAGGGGTAATTGAGTAAACTTGAGAGAATACTCTTTCACTATCATGTTTCCCTATTTTAGATTAATAAACTCTAAAACCTTAGCTTCCCTTAACTTTAGTGGGAAGAACCTATTAAGAAAAGTAGTAGCAAACTCTTCCCATTCTACGGGCCCTGCATTTGTGCCCTTATCTGGCTTTCACTACTTAAACCATGTATGAGCCAGATCCTGCAATTGATATACAACTAACTCTGCACTCTCACTGGAAGTCACCCAATGATATCAGTGAATTTCTACACCATGTCAACAAATTCTTGTGGCTCCTCCTCATACTTTGACCCTATAAATGATGAAAGATTCATTCGACTGAAATCCCAAATTCTAGCTGCAGCAGTAATGGCCACTGGGTTAGCCTGAATGGCAGCTGGACATTTATTCTGTGCTGCCACAGAATGAGCTATAGTGGTGAAAGTTGCTCTGAATTCTACATGGGAGATATGTTTGTCCAGGGGATCTACCTGAACGGGTGGTGGTGCTGGCTGATTTATAGTTCTTCTTTCATTGGTTCTTTTGAGAGGCATACTCTGTAAATAAAAGGGGAAACTGGATTAGACTGAGAGTTTAACTTGAGTTCATGCTCACCCATATGATATAAATACTGAAAAAAGGGAAACTTTTCCTAAAAACGCCTAGAGCCTCTTGTCCATAAGTGTGGCACGCTACATACCCATGCATAAGACTCTACTAGATGCAGCTTTTAGAATCTATAGGACTCTGTTAAACTTTAGGCTCTGATATAAAGTTTGTAAATACCAGAGTCTGCACCCCGAATGCCACACGATGCTTACAACCCTGCAGGACCACAAGCTAACCCATGATTAGTACCTACCTTGAGCACTGATTAATAATACTGAAATAATGTGAAAGTTAGGTTAAAATACCATAAGGTTCATAATCTAATTACTATTAAATATAACATCTAATAATAATATCTGAAACTAAATACTGTCTGAACTAGTCTAGTCTGAAAAGCCTCTAACTGATCTGTTTGAATGTGTAGTTGATGAGACAAGATCCCAACTAACTCCGACTACTGAAATACTAAAGCTGCTGAAAATACTAAAATAAAATCATATGCTCGACAGATGAGGACCCACTACTAAAACTCCCGCTACTATTCGAATCTTTCTTAGTGCGGTAGGGAACCTGAGCATTTGGACCTAGGATATAAGACATCATAACGCAAAGAAAGAGTATGAGTCAGTACATGGAATGTACTAGTATGCTAGATGAGGTAAGGCTAAATGCAAGGGTTCATATACATGAACAGTAACTGACTGAATGATATGAAGTAACTGAATGAGAGAACATGGAATACTAAAACTACTGTAAATACTGAGTAAGTAATGCTGCACATATACATATGTATACTGTATCTGAGATTGTTACTGAAATTGATTCTGAGTTCTAATAACTAAGTTACTAATATTTAAGATTACTAATAACTATATTACTGATTATTGGGTGACTGTTTCTGACAATCCAGATTCTGTAGCACTAAACTGAGTTCTATACTGAGATGGGTGACTGTGTCTGACAGTCCTGATTCTTAGAACTAAATTGAGTTCTATATTGATTTAAATACTAAAATTGAAACTGTATGAGGTAATCATCTAACCAACATTCCTCTTTCTTAAAGGATTGGGGTCCAACCTGTAACTACAGTTGGAAGGGTGTCAGTACCTTACCACGGGTAAAGACAAGCTGAAAAGTCACCCTTATCTGGTAGGTTCCCTGAATGAGAACGGTGGTACCCTCAACTGAAAGGTAAAACACCTTATCAACCCTTAACTGTCAGGTTGATATCTCAACCAACGCTAGCTAAGTAGTTATGGAATGCAAGGACTGCTACTAAGGATCACACCCTCTACTAGCAGGTGAGCCCCCATCCTTGGGTTCACTCGGTGCTGAATCCTACTCCCAACTGAAGACACAGATTATTATGCTGAGCTAAACTAGACTGATACTGAGTTTCACTAAGTTCTGTAACTGACTGAGTGCCACTGTTCATGACATTACTGAGACTATTTTGTATCTACTATAGCTTTAGTTAAACAATAAGATTTTCGGGTATTGCATACCACCAGGACTCGAAAGCATGGAAAGTAAAGCATGGCATGATCTTGAAAAGCATAACAATAGAGACTTGTTAACAATACATTCACCTAGGCATTTTGTCAAATACTAGAGATACATGAACTTGTACATGAATGGGATCATATGATGACATGTCATGATTTCACTATTCAATTCACATAGGCATTCTATCAAACACTTGGGGAGCATGGTTATTTCCCATAATAACAGTCAACTCATAAACATCATCAATACAATAATCAATTGTAATTTCAAGGGTTTAACATACAAATCATACAATTCACCACACATGCTATTTTAATTTCATGAAACTTGTAGTAAATCATGAAAACAATAAACTTGCAGTTTTAAAAGAGGTTCTTGAGCTCCAAGGGTGGAAGGAAACCCTTAGATGAACACCTAACATACCTTGGTAATCAAATTCGTGAAAATTGATGGTGTGTTCTTGAAACTTGAATTTAAAATTAGATGCCCTAGGGTTGTTCTAGAGAGAATAAGTGATTTTTGCCCTTAGGATAGTTAAATTTCATGTTTTAGGGTTGAATAATGGTGGGGAAAATAACCCAAATACCCCTATCAATGCGGATTTTTATTTACTAAAATCATGTCTTGCGATGCACAGACTGATGCACTGCATCGATGGTGTCGATGTGATGTTTGATGTGATGCATTGATATCATATCGGCTCACTGGAATTTTGTGCTGAATGATATAGAAAATATCTATCTACGTGATGGATGACACAACGCATTGAGAACGCGTTGACCCACTATATTGGTCACTCAAACACATTTTAAACGAGGTTCAAAAAATCTGAATCTCACCCGAAGTGACCTACGGATACACCTGATCGTGATTCAATCCAAGGATTGAAATATTAATGTCATAAGGGTGGTAAAATAAGATCGCTAAATTATAAAGGCTAAAAATGATTCTAAGTATATACACTTAGCTGAAGTTTCTTAATCTGGGACCTCTTTTCATGCTCTAATGGACTAAGTTAAGTTAGGATTTTATGGGGTCTTACAATATCTCCCCCTAGGGAACATTCATTCTCGAATAAGATTGAATAAGTTGAGAATACTGAGATACTGAGTCTACATACTGAACATGCATAACTGAAGCGTGATTACATAAATAAAACTACTGATGTACTGAGTTTTCATACTGGACATGCATAGCTGAAGAATGACTAAATTCTGATGACATGACACATGACTGAGCTATTTTATGATAGTATGAATAATATAAGAATGCTATGCAACTGAAATCAATATCGAGTTTGTAAAGGTAATCTTAGCATGGAACTAAGTAAATTCAAGGAAAACTGTTACCTTGAGCTGAGTCTGAGTTTGCGGAGAAGAGGTGAGGATACTTGTCTGTGTATTTTCTTTTGCTTTCCAAGTAACTCCCTCCACGAATTGATTTAGCCAAAGAACTTTGACTAGAGGAACTTGCTTGTTCCTCAGTCTACGAACTTGAAGATCAAGTATTTCGATTGGGACTTCCTCATACGAGAAATTGTTCTGAACATCTATACCCTCTATAGGGATCAAAACTGCTGTGTCACTAATGAATTTGTTAATAAAGGAGACGTGAAACGCTGGGTGTACTGAAGCTAAAACTAAAGTCAACTCAAAATCATAAGCTACCTTTCCAAAATGGTTAAGGATTCGATAAAGACCGACATATTAGGGATGGAGCTTTCCCTTCTTGACAAACCTCTTCACTCCCTTCATAGGCAAGATTTTAAAATACATATAATAACAAATCTTAGACTCGAGATGTTTTCCTCACACATCTGCATATGATTTCTGTCGGCTCTGAGCTGTCTTAAGCCTTTCCTTGATTAACTGAACTTTTTCTAAGGCATCAAATACCAAGTCAAGCCCTACCACTACAACCTTACCTGCTTCAAACCAACCAATAGGAGATCTACATCTCCTCTCATATTTCCCCTCAAATGGAGCCATCTGAATGCTGGAATGATAGTTGTTATTATATGCGAACTCAATCAAAGGCTACTAGTCATCCCAACCACCCTTAAAGTCCATGGCACACACTTTTTACATATCTTCTAGAGTTTGGATTGTCCTTTCTTCTTGACCATTTTTATAAGGGTAGAAGGTTGTACTGAGGTAGACTTGGGTACCAAGACCCTTTTGGAAGGATTTCCAAAAGTGAGAGGTAAATGCGTACCTCTATTTGAAATGATAGACAACAGAACTCCGTGCAATATGACCAACTCTCTGACATAGAGCCTGGCATAATCCTCAGCTAAATAAGAGGTATGAATTGGTAATAAATGAGTTAGTTTGGTCATCCTATCCATAATGACCCAAGTCGAATTATGCTGGCGATGAGTATAGGGCAAACCTATTACAAAATCCATGTTGACTTCCTCCCAATTCTAAGTGGAAATATTGAACTCCTGTATAGACCCACTAGGCTTCTAATGCTCGATCTTAACTTGCTGACAAGTTAAGCACTTAGCTATAAACTTTTTAATGTCTCTTTTCATCCCACTCTACTAGTAGATTTCCCACAAGTTATGGTACATCTTGGTGGCCCCTGGGTGAATAGAGTAGCACGCACAATGCACTTCTACAGGAATCCACTATCTTACGCCATATACATTTGGCACACATAGTCTACCCTGGTAGCGTAACACACCATCTCCCCTTGGGAGAAAACCTCTACTTTCTGATCTCTGACTAACTTTTTTAGTTTAACTAAACTGAGATCCCTATCCTGCTTTTCTTTTACTTTGGAAACCAAAGATGATTTCAAACAATTCTAAACCCATATGCTACCCTCTGCTGAATCAACTACCGAACACCTAGTCGAGCAAGCTGATAAACTTCCTGAACTAATTTCTTCTTACCATCCTCTATGTGATCAACACTACCCATAGAAATCCCACTGAGAGCATCAACCACTACATTGGTCTTACCCGAATGATACGAAATACTCATGTCATAGTATTCCAATAAATCCTACCATCTTCTTTGATGCAAATTCATTTTTTTTAGAGAACACATAGTGCAAGCTTTTGTGATTTATGAACACACCAGCATGTACTCCATATAGGTAACTCCTCCAAATTCTTAAGGCAAACACAACAACTGCTAACTCAAGAACATGAGTAGGATAGCTCTTTTCATAGGGCTTAAGTTGTCTCGAGGCATAGGCTATGACCTTACCTCTCTGCATCAAAAGACACCCTAGACCAACTCTAAAAGCATCACAATAAACCACAAACCCATCTGAACCATATGGTAAAGTCAAAACTAGGGTTGTACTGAGTCGAGTTTTCAACTCCTAAAAACTCTTCTCACAAGAATCTGACCACTGGAACTTGATTTTCCTCTGAGTCAATCTGGACATGAGGGATGCAATAGACAAAAACCCCTCCACAAACTGTCAGTAATAGCTAGCCAAACCTAAGAAACTCCTGATATCTAACGTAGAGATAGGTCTGGACCAGTTTCTCACTGTTTTGGTATTTTAATGGTTAACTCTAATGTCATCACTAGAAATGATTTAACCAAGGAAAGCTACTGACCTTATCCAAAATTCACATTTACTAAATTTTCCAAACAGCTGATTATAGACATACCCTTTGAATATCTTCTTCCTTACTCTAAGGTAAGAAACAAGAGGACCCTTAAGAGCTGAAGTACTGCCCCTCCACTCAAGGACAGGTTTATTCAGAAACTAAAAATAGACAATTCTATTTCTGTAGTCAACTAAAGTATAGCATGAGTGGAGCTAATCTATGCTGATAATAATGTCAAAATTCATAATCTCTAGCTCTACTAAGTCTGTTGATATAACTTTCTAAGATACCATAACTGGACAGTTCCTATATACCCATTGGGCGATGATAGATTTACCCACTAGGCTAGAGACTAAGAAGAGCTCTGCTAGGATTTTAAGATAGACTCTGAAATCATTAGCTATATACAGAGTTACAAAGGATAGAAAAGCTTCTAGATCCAACAAACTATAAATATGTAAATAATAAACTTGTAATATACCAATGACCACATCAGGAGAACTTTTCTGATCCTGTCGGGACTAAAGTATATAAAGTCTATTTGGGCCATCAAACTGAGCTAAAGGACGATTGTGTTGACCTTAAGAGCCTAACTAAAGACAATATTTAATTGTATGGCCTGGCTGTCCACACTCGAAACAAACATCACTGCTAGCCCTGCAGATACCCTGATGGTTCTTGCTATATTTTTGACAAAGAGGATTTGTTTGGGGACTTCTAACACTACCCTAAGATTTAGAGCCTAGTGCCCTATCTTTGTTGCCATCTCTGAATTTCGGCACTGGAGCACTGGCTGAGGATGGAGCTGGAACCTAATATTTTAGGCAGAAATGAGAATGATTTCCACTCTCTGACTTAGGCTGAGTGAAGTTGAAGCTACCTATTCTAGTTCTCTTATTCTCCCTCTCCTTCTCCTTATTCTTAGCCTTCTCTATCTGTTGAGCATGGAACATGAGCTTGGATATGCCCATCTCCTTAGTCAGTATTGTGGTCCTAGACTTCTTGACTACACTATTAGACACACCCACATAAACTTATTCATCTTAGATATGCTATCTGCTACCACATGAAGGGCATATCTGGCTAACTGAGTAAACTTGAGAGAATACTCTTTTACTATCATGTTGCCCTATTTTACACTAATAAACTCCAAAACCTTAGATTTCCTTAACTCTAGTGGGAAGAACCTATCAAAAAAAGCACTGGCAAACTCTTTCCATTCTATGGGCCCTGCATCTGTGCCCCTATCAGCTTTTCACTGCTTAAAACATGTATGAACAACATCCTACAATTGATATGTAGCTAACTCAGCACTCTCACTGGAATTTATCCCTATGATATCAGAGACTTTATGCACCATGTCATGGAATTCCTATGGGTTCTCCTTAGGCTTAGACCTTATAAATGATGGGCAATTCATTCGGGTGAATTCTTGAATTCTAGCTACAGCAGTACTGGCCACTAGGTTAGCCTAAACGGCAGCTGGGTATTGATTCTGGGATGTCACAAAATTAGATAAAGTAGTGAAGGATGCTCTGAATTCTGTGTGAGAGACATGCTCACTCAGGGGATCTGTCTAAAAGTGCGGAGGTGCTGGTTGATTTCCAGTTCTTCTTTCATTGGTTCTTTTGAGAGGCATACTCTGTAAACAAAAGGGGGAAATTAGATTAGACTGAGATTTTAACTTGAGCTCATGCTCACCTACATGACATGAATACTAAAAGAAGGGAAAATTTTCCTAAAAATAACTCGTAGCCTCTTGTCTATAAGTGTAGTGCGCTACACACATATGCACAAGACTTTACTAGACGCAAATTTTAGACATCCTAGGACTCTGTTGAACCTAAGGCTCTGATACAAAGTTTATATTTCCCCGAGTTTGCACCCCAGATGCCACTGGTGCTTACAACCTTGAAGGACCATAATCTAACACATGGCTGGTACCTGCTATGAGCACTGAATAATAATACTGAAATAATGCAAAATTTAGGCTAAAATTCCATAGGGTTCATAATCTGAATACTATTAAATATAATATCTGATAATAATATCTAAAACTAAATACTGTCTGAACTAGCCTAGTTCAAAAATCCTTTAACTAAATTGTATGAATGTGGAGTTGATTGGACAATCCCTAACTAACTTTGACTACTAAAATACTGAAGCTTCTGAAAATACTAAAGTAAAATCATATCCTCTACAAATGAGGACTTACTACTAAAACTGCTGCTGTTATCCGAATATGTCTAAGCACGATCCAGAACCTGAGCATCTAGACCTATGATATGAGATATCCTAGCGCAAAGAGAAAGTATGCGTTAGTACGTGGAATATACTATTATGATAGATAAAGTAAGGCTGAATGCAAGGGTTCATATGCATAAACAATAACTGACTGAACGATATGAATTAATTGAATGAGAGCATATGGAATACTGAAACTACTATAAATACTAGGTATGTAATGCTAAAAATATACATATATATACTATATCTGAGATTGTTACTAAAATTGAATCTGAGTTCTGATAATCGAGTTACTAATATCTGAGATTTTTTATAACTGTATTACTGATAAATGGGTGACTATTTCTAACTGTCCTAATTTTGTAGAACTGAACTAGGTTCTATACATAGTTGGGTGACTGTGTCTAACAGTCCTAATTCTGTAAAACTTAACTAAGTTCTATACTGAGTTGAATACTGAAACTGTGGGAGGTAATCATCTAACCGATATGCCCTTTTCTGAAAGGCTTGGGGTCTAACCTATAACCCCAGATGGAAGGGTATTAGTACTGTGCCACGGGTAAAGATAGGCTGAAGAGTCACCCTATCTGGAAGGGGCCCTGAATGAGAACGATGGTTCCCTCAACGGACAAGTAAAACATATTGTCAACCCTTAACTGGTAGGTTGATATCTCAACCTACACTAGCTATGTAGTTCTGTAATACAAGGACTTCTACTAGGGATCACACCCTCTACTAGCAAGTGAGCCCCCATCCTTGGGTTCACTCGGGGCTGAATCCTACTCCCAACTAAAGACACTGATTATTATACAGAGCTGAACTGGACTGATACTGAGTTTTACTGAGTTCTGTATACAACTGAGTAAAACTATTCATGATAATGAGATGAACTAGACTGATACTGAGTTTTATTAAGTTCTGACACTAACTGAGTACCTCTGTTTGTGACATTACTGAGACTATTCTGTAACTACTATAGCTCTAGGTAAACATTAAGATTTTTGGGTATTGCATACCCCTAGGACTCAAAAGCATGAAAAGTAAAGCATGGCATGATGTTGAAAAACATAACAATAGATACTTGTTAACAATACATTCAACTAGGCATTTTGTCAAACATTAGAGATATATGAACTTGTACATGAATGGGACCACATGATGATATGTCATAATTTCACTATTCAATTTACATAGGCATTCTATCAAACCCTTGGGGAGCATGGTTATTTCTCATAATAATAGTCAACTCATGAACATCATGGATATAATAATAAATTATAATTTCAAGTGTTTAACATGTAAATCATACAATTCACCACACATGCTATAATTTTATGAAACTTATAGTAAATCATGGATTGAAATCGAAATAATATTATGAACATGAATACAATCAAATTCAACATGAAATTCATGAAAGCAATCAACTTGTAGTTTTAAAAGAGGTTCTTGAGCTCCAAGGGTGGAAGTAAATACATAGATAAACACCTAACATACCTTGGTAGTAAAATTCATGAAGATTCATGGTGTGTTCTTGAAGCTTGAATTTGAAATTAGATGCTTTGGGGTTTGTTCTAGAGAAATTTGAGAGAGAATAAGTGATTTTTACCCTTAAGATAGTATAATTTTGTGTTTTAGGGGTGAATAAAGGTGGGGAAAATAACCTAAATACCCCTCTGGATGTGGGTTTTTAATTATTGAAATCGTGCCCAGCGATGCGTAGACCGACACACCACGTTGATAGTGTCGACGTATTGTTCAACGTGATACATCTATATCACATTAGCTCACTAAAATTTTCACTAAATGCTGGGGAAAATTGCCGTCAATGCGATGGGCAATGCGACGCATCAAGATTGCATTGACCCACTATTTTGGTCATCTTAACACATTTCAAACTAGGTTTAAAAAATCCAAAACTCACTTGAAGTGAACTATGGACACACCTGATAATGATTCAATCCAAGGATCAATATTTTAAGGTCATATGGGTCACAAAATAAGATCACCAAATTATAAAGGCTAAAAATGATTCGAAGTGTAAACAGTTTGCTGAGATTTCTAAGTCTAGGACCTTTTTTCATGCTCTAAAGGACTGAGTTAAGCTAGGATTTTATGGGGTATTACAATTTTGAAGGTCTCTATTCATTTTCATTAAAATCGTGCACTTAGCCAAAGTCAGATGTTCTTTCAAATCCCTTCTCAAAATCTTTTGATAGCATATGATCTAGAGTTAGAATCATGAATACAGAAGTTTAGCAGTAGTAAAGTTGGGATAGTGTTATCTGGATTAAACAGATTATGTATCCATAGGGTAAGTTGTATGAAAAGTGAATTAGTAGGCTTGAAGAAATGTATGCAAGAATTTATGTATGTTTATTCAAAATTAAATATTGTTGATGTTGGGTATGTTATTGTGATTTTAATTCTCATGGTTTAGGGAGACATATAAGTTTGGAGATTCGATATTAGTAGGATATGATGGAAGTCAGTGTGGTTCATTAAAGGTTTGGGAATATCCATGTTAAGTGTTAGATATCTAAGTTTGAATCTTTGAAGATTGAGCTAATAGGAAGAAAAGTTGTAGCTCTAGATGGTATGAACTCATGGTATGGTGATACTTATAAAAATTCTAAGTTAGTTAGTGTTTAAGTTGTTATATAATGATTTTTGGAGCTATAGAAAACTAAGAATTGTATATCAAAAGAAAGTATGAGTAGTGGGCCCTACATTATCAGGTGTAGTCTTTCAGGGTAAATTTATCATTTATGGGCATACCCCAGACTCTAGAGTAGAGTGGTGGCAACTCAGTTTAGAGCTACTTAAAAGGGTTCAACAGATTTAGAATAATATCTTAAAGTTAAAGGGGAAATGATAGAATAATTAACCAAGTCAAGCTCTCAGATTCTAGTAGTGATGCCTGTATATTGTAAAACAGTATTAAGGGAGCAAGATGTAAGACCCCGTAAAGCTTCCTCATAGTCTGAGTCATAGAGCGTGTCAAGTAAAGTGTAATTCCGACCCTAAAAGATTGAAAAGTGACTTCCCAAGTAATTGGTGTTTAAACCATATAGAATTTTCTTAAATTTGGCATTTTGTCATGTAGAGAATTGAATTAGCTTTCTAATGATACCAATTTCGTCCAAATTTGGTATCAGGGTGAGAAGTTGTGGTTGTTTTACTGAGAATTGTCGAAACTACCCAGGTGCGATGGACGATCCGACAGATCGCTAAGTCTGCGATGGCCCATTTCTCAACCCATCGCAACCAAGGCAGTAACTCTATTTTCTAGCCAAAATGATGGACCGTCAAGTATGAGATGGAATGTTGTTGGGACCATCGCGCTCAGGAAGTGTGGCCTCATCCTGGCCAACATGCAATGGACGATCCAACGTACTGTCAGGTATACGACGTACCATCGCTGAGATCATCGCATCGAGGCAGTGTATTCATTTTTTGGCCAATGTGCGACAGACGATCTGACGGACCATCAAACTTGTGATGGACCGTCGCTTCGACCGTCGCAACCCTCGTTAAGTATTTTTAACTCATTTTAACAAGGGGATCTTTGGTATTTCCACTCTTTTATCAACTAGATATATTTTAAGTGAAGCAAATGGCTTCATTCATCATCCAAAACACAAGAGAGCTAGGGTTTCTCCCTCAAAATCAAATCTAAAACCCTTGTCCAAGAACTCACCATGGATTCTACAAATTGAGTTGAGATTTGAGTTCCCCAAGTTCAAAGGTTGCAATAACTCTCTCTCAAGAGTAAGAAGAAGAGTTTAGAGCAAGCTCGTTCATCCAATTTCATAATCTAAGGTATGTGGGGTTTTGAACAAGGATAATCCTTTCATCCTTATGCTCAAAGGCTTATTTAAATATGATTTTCTGCAATCTATGAGATTTTACATAAATTTGAATTAGGGTTTTTTTCACTCATTATTATTGATAGCAATATTTTGATTTTTTCCATGAATTGAGAGTCTAATGACATGATTTTCACATGTTTTCTTGAGAAATTATAGCTGGGTCTATACCCCATGATTTTAATCCTTGAGAAATTAATAGTTGAAATGTTTGAGATATTGAAGTATATGAGTATGTTGAGATTTTGAGACAAATTGCTGAAAATTCCAGATTTCTACATGAGTTATGAATGTATATGCTATCTATTATGCTTTTGATGAGTTTTAACTTGAGATTGAATTATGGGTTAGTGAGCCCTACTTGAGAATTGCAATTTTATGAACTTTTGTGCTATAAGCACCCATAATTTGAGTATTCTGATATTATTGAGAAATATTTTGACCTAATAGTCATGGAGTTTTGAAATCCACTTCACTACATGAGATTACAGATTTGATTGTTGGATTCTTAATGAACCATGAGATTATTTTAAAGTGGATTTCCATGAGATGATCGAGATAAACTAAAGGGAGTAGTTTTTAGCATCGAGTTGGGTAAGTTACTATGGTTTCTTACCCTAGAACTATGTGCCATCGTAGGTTTGAGATTTTAGGCCTAAGGATGAGATATTGGGCCTGAGGTTGAGATAAGTGATCACTGAATTGAGGTTATACTCCCTGGCAAGAGTATGTCACTCCTCCCTAATGTGGAGTCTCTTCCTTAGGAGGACAAAACATTGGACTCTATGTAGCTCGCATGGTTTATATTGGTTAAGAGAACCTCCCTAAGACTAAAAATATTTCCCTTGATATAAGTTATTTTCCTAATAGTAAAGTTGCAGATTTTCTCCCTAAGACTAAAGTATTTTCCCTTGATATAAGTATTTTTCCCTAAAGCTTGAAACGAGATATTTTTCTAAAGTGAATAAAATTCCTCATCAGTGACTTTTGAGTACCTCTGTCTATATTCTTATAGTGGTGAGTCCTCATGCTTCGAGGACCTATCTTCAGACATTTCCATTTTTAAGAGAGTATTCTATTACTTTTAGTTCATTTTAAGTCAGTTGGGCACCTGTCTCAACGGTTCTCTAGTTCATAGATTAGTAGAGGGTTTGTTAGACTTATTATCAAATTGTGATTGTGTTGAGAGTTCCAGTATCGTAGTCGTTTGGACCGAGTATTTTCTACGTATTTCCCTTCATATGATATGACTATGCTAGTTTTTGAATTATTTCATCTTGAAATGAGTATTATTAGTAGAAGCAGACTCAAAGGGTTAGGTTGGGGCTACTTTAGCCTTACGCACCGTGTGATGTCTCGGGAGGTGATTTCGGGTTGTTACAAACTTGGTATCAAAGCCTAAGGTTTTAAGGAGTCCTAGGGAGTTTGACAAGCCGCATTGAGTAGAGTCTTGATCATCGGTGTGTAGTGCGCCACATCTATGAGCAAGAGGCTACAAGACATTTTAGGAAAAGTTATTTCTTTTTTTTGGATTCTAGCGTGCCTACAGTCGTCCCTCTCATCTAATAATTTATGCTATACTATTTCAAAAAATACCTCTCTGAAGAGCGAATGCCTGTAAGAATAATGATGAGCAACCCCCACCTGTTGATCCTTTGAATGAGACTGTGCCTCATGTCGAGTTTTAGGCTGCCTTTCATGCATTAACCCAAGCAGTCACCGCCAATGTTCAGGCCAATAACCAAGCTGCAGTTACAAATCAGCAGAGAGGTGATGTAGTTACTTCTAGGATTTATTATTTATGCTGATGAATCCACAGAGTTTTATGAATCTAAGGCAGATGAAGACCCATAGTTGTACCTTGAGGAGGTAACAAAGATCACGTAGGTGTTGCATATTTTTAAGGAAGAAAGTATTGAGTTAGTATCCTACAGACTGAAGGACATTGCTTATGAATGAGTTGTATCGTAGAGAAAGGGTAAAGGTGATAATACTGCTCCTATGACTTGGCAGGTATTCCAAGATGTATTCTTGGACAAATTCTTTTATCTTGAGATGAGAGAGGCAAAAATTGAGGAGTTTATGAACTTGAGGCAGGGCTCCATGACTGTTAAGGAGTACTTCTTGAAGTTCAACCAGTTGACCAAGTATGCTCCTGGGCTAGTATGAGCAAGTTCGTGACCGGTGTTTTTGGGTTGGTACTGAAAGAGTGTAGGACTATGATGTTGTATAGGGATATGGATCTGGCTAGGTTGATGATACATACCCAGCAAATAGAGAAATATAAGATTAGAGAGAGAGAGTGAGGGGTAAAAAGAGAGCTAGATCTAAGCAGCATGAGTTTAGATAGCCTAGGTTTCATGGAGGGAACCACCCTCAGTTTCAGAGATGTCCATCTATTCTATCACCTTCATCAGCTAGTGCTCCCATGCCAAGAGGCAGGTAGGGGAAAGGGGGCGGGTTTTTTATGTCTAGGTCACAGAACAGTGTTGGTAATAGGCCCCGTTATCCTCCTTGTGCTAAGTGTGGTAAAGATCATCCTAGTGAGTGTTTTGTAAATTTAAGGGGTTGTTTTGGTTGTGGAAAGTAGGGCCACAGACTTAGAGATTGTCCTCATGCCAGACAGGGGAACAGAGATGCCCGACCTCAGGCATGGGCTACTAGTGCACCAGCTCCTGTACCCCGTCCCTCCCCTGCTCTGAGCGTTTCATCTAGTACTATTAGCGGTCAGTGCCAAAACAAATTCTATGCCTTACCATCCCATCAGGAGCAGAAGGACTCTCCTGATGTTGTTACTGGTATGCTCCGTGTCTTTTTACCTGATGTTTATGTGTTGTTGGTCCCTGGGTCAAGTCTCTCTTATGTGACCCCACTTATAGCCAGGAACTTCAAAATGAGTCCCAAAAAGATTTTTGAGCCCTTTCTAGTTTCTACACCAGTAGGGGAGCCATTTGTTGCTAAACAAGTGTATAGAGATTATCCTGTTACTATTCTTCATAGAGTCATACTTGCGGATTTGATAGAGTTAGACATTGTGGATTTTGACCTTATCATGGGCATGGATTGGCTTCATTCTTGTTAGGCATCTATAGACTGTCGTACCCGTGTGGTCAAGTTTTAGTTTCCTGATGAACTAGTTTTTGAGTGGTTTGAGAGTTCGGTATTTCCCAAGAATCATTTTATCTCATATCTCAAAGCCAGAAAGCTAATATCTAAAGGTTTTATCTATCATCTAGTTAGAGTCAAGGACACTAAGTTCGAGGCTCCAACTATTCAGTCAGTCAATACTGTTAATGAGTTTTCTAATATTTTCCAGAATATCTCCTAGGGGTACCTCCTGATAGGGAGATAGAATTCGAGATTGACCTTATTCTCGATACTCAACCTATTTCTATTCCGCCATACCATATGGAACCTGCAGAGCTTAAGTAGTTGAAAGAGCAACTCAAAGATCTTTTAGACAAAGGTTTCATTAGGCCCAATATTTCTCCTTAGGGTGCACCTTTCTTATTTGTGCGAAAGAAAGACGGTTCTTTGTGTATGTGCATTGACTATCGTCACCTTAACAAGGTCACAATCAAAAATAAGTATCCTCTTCTGAGAATTAATGACCTATTTGATCAGTTGCAAGGTGCAAGTTATTTCTCCATGATAGATCTTAGATTCGGCTATCATCAACTTAAAGTAAGGGAATGTGATATTCCAAAGACATTCTTCCGAACCCGCTATGGTCACTTTGAATTTCTAGTCATGTCTTTTGGGATAACCAATGCCCCAACAGCCTTCATGGACCTCATGAATTGAGTGTTCAAGCCATATCTTGATATGTTTGTCATAGTGTTCATAGGTGGCATCCTTGTGTACTCCCATAATAAGAGTGACCATGTGAATCACCTTATGACTGTCTTACAAACTCTTAAAGATCACCGGTTGTTTGCCAAATTCAATAAGTGTGAATTCTGGCTAAGGTCTGTAGCCGTTCTAGGCCACGTTGTTTCAGTTGAAGGTATTAGAGTCGATCCCCAAAAGGCAAAAGCTGTAAGAAATTGGCCTAGACCTCTTTCATCATCTAACATTAGGAGTTTCTTGGGTCTAGCTAGCTACTACGACCTTTTTATTGAAGGTTTCTATTCTATCACATCTCCCATGACCCGGTTGACTCAAAATAAAGTTAAGTTTCAGTGGTTAGATTCCTGTGAGAAGAGTTTTTAGGAGTTAAAGACTCGACTTACTTTAGCCCCTTTATTGACCGTGCCTGATGGTATAGATGGTTTCATGGTGTATTGTGATGCCTCTAGAGTTGTTTTGGGTTGTGTGTTGATGCAAAGAGGTAAGATTATAGCCTATGCCTCTAGATAGTTGAAGTTGTATGAAAAGAACTTCCCGACCCATGATCTTGAGTTAGCTACTATGGTTTTTGCTTTGAAAATTTGGAGACACTATCTTTATGGTGTCCATGTTGATGTGTTTACTGATCATAAGAGCCTGCAATATGTGTTTACTCAGAGGGAGTTGAATTTTAGGCAGAGAAAGTGGTTAGAGTTGTTAAAAACTATGATATGAGTGTGCGATACAAGGGCAATGTAGTGGCGGATATCCTTAGTAGATTGTGTATGGGTGGTGTTGCTCATATAGAGAAAGATAAGAAAGAGTTGTCTCGTGATGTACATTATTTGGCTAGATTGGGTGTTAGGTTGTTTGATTCAGCTGAGGGAAGTACTTTGGTGCAGAGTAGTTTTGAATCCTTTTTAGTTTCGGAAGTAAAGGTGAAGCTAGACAGAGATCATAGTTTGTTCAGACTGAAGGAATCAGTTAAGGATCAAAAGGTAAAGGTTTTCTCCCAAGAGGGAGAAAGCGTGTTGAGATTGCAGTGTAGATTGTGTGTTTCGTGTGTTTATGATCTGAGGCAGAGGATTATGGCTGAAATACATGGCGCGTGGTATTCTATTCATCTCGGCACTACCAAGATGTACCGTGACTTAGGGGAAATCTATTGGTGGAATGGTATAAAGAAGGATATAGCTGGGTTTGTAGAAAAGTGTGCAATGTTCCAACAGGTTAAGGTAGAGCACCAAAGACCTGGTGGTGTGATGCAAGAGTTTGGTATACCCACTTGGAAGTGAAAGATGGTGAATATGGACTTCGTGATCGGGTTACCTCTTTTACGTTGTCATCATGATTCTATTTCGGTTGTTGTGGATAGGATGACTAAGTTCATGCATTTCTTGCCTATGCACACATCTTATACAATTGAGGATTATGCTAGATTGTATATTCGGGAGTTAGTCAGGCTGTATGGAGTTCCCTCGTCCATCATTTTGGATAGGGGCAGTAAATTTACTTCTCAGTTTTAGAGGGCGTTTCAGCAGAGCCTTGGAACCCAAGTTCTTTTGAGTTCTATTTTTCATCTGCAGACAGATGGTCAGGCTAAGAAGACCATTATGACCCTGGAAGATGTGTTGAGGGCGTGTGCTCTTGATTTCAAAGGTAGTTGGGATGAGCATTTGCCATTGATAGAATTTGCCTATAATAATAGTTATCATGCTAGCATCGGGATGGCACCATTTAAGGCCTCGTATGGTAAGAGATATAGATCACCCGTAGGTTGAATTAAAGTGGAAGAAGCTGCTGTGATTAGGCTTGATGCAGTGTTTGAAGCTATGGATAAAGTTAAGTTGATTAGAGAAAGGTTGAAGACAACTCAGATTCATCAAAAGTCTTATGCCGATGTGAGGAGAAGAGATCTTGAGTTTAAGGTAGGTGATTTGGTATACTGGAATATTTCACCCATAAAAGGGGTGAAGAGGTTTGGTAAAAAGGGAAAGCTTAGTCCCCGTTATGTTGGTCCATATTGAGTCTTGAGATGTGTTGGTAAAATAGCCTATTAGATTGTGTTGCCCGCAGAGTTATCAACTGTTCATCCTTCTTTTCATGTCTCCATGCTTAAAATACATATTGGTGATTCTGTTGTAGTAGATCCCTCAGAGAGTGCTGATATTCAGAATAGTCTTTCATTCGATGAGATTCTTTTTGAGATCCTAGATTTTCAAATCTGTAGGCTGAGAAACAAAGAGGTTCCCTTAGTCAAAGTCTTATGGCGGAACAAGTCAGTTGAGGGCTCTACTTGGAAGGCAGAAGCAGACATGTGAGTCAAGAACCCGTACCTCTTTTCCGCTAGTTCAGATCAATCTGAAGGTATTACTCTTCCTTAATTCAGTCCTTCTAATCTAAAATTCAGCTATGTATCTATTCTTGCATGAGTTCTTGTAATTTCTAAGGTATTCAAGAGTTTAGAGAGATTTTGAGCCGTTTAGCAAAAAAATTCTTCAGTTATGTGTACTCTATTTTTCCTGTATTCCTTGTCTAACTAGCGACATCGACGACAAATGTTTCCAAGGGGGAGATATTGTAAGATCCCACAAAGTTCTCTCGTAGTCTGAGTCGTAGACCGTGTCAAGTGAAATGTAATTCCGGCCCTAAAAGATTGATAAATGACTTCCCTAGTGATTGGTGTTTAAACCATATAGAATTTTCTTAAATTTTACTATTTGTCATGTAGAGAATTGAATTATCTTTCCAATGATACCAATTTCGTCCAAATTTGGTATCGGGGTAAGAAGTTATGGCCATTTTACTGAGATTTTTCAGAACCACCCAGGTGTGATGGATGATCCGACGGACCGTCAAGTTTACGATGGATCGTCACTCGGTCTGTTGCTACCAATGCAGTAACTCTCTTTTCTGGCCCAAGTATGACAGCCAAAATAAATGACCGTCAAGAATGCAATGGACCATCGTTGGGATCATCGCGCTCAGGCAGTGTGGCCTTATCCTGGCCAACGTGTGATGGATGATCCGATAGACCGTCAGGTATGTGACGGACCATCACTAACACCGTCGCATCAAGGTAATATGTTCATTTTTTGGCCAATATGCGATGGACGATCCGACGGCTTCGACCGTCACAGCCCCTGTTAAGTGTTTTTAACTCATTTTAACAAGGGGATATTTGGTCTTTCCACTCTTTTATCAACCAGATATATTCCAATCGAAGCAAATGGCTTCATTCATCATTCAAAACACAAGAGAGCTAGGGTTTCGCCCTCAAAATTAAATCTAAAACCCTTCTCCAAGAACTCACCATGGATTCTACAAATTGAGTTGAGATTTGATTTCCCCAAGTTTAAAGGTTGCAAGAACTCTCTCTCAAGAGTAAGAAGAGGAGTTTAGAGCAAGCTTGTTCATCTAATTTCATAATCTAAGGTATGTGGAGTTTTGAACAAGGGTAATCCTTTCATCCTTGTGCCCAAAGGCTTATTTAAACTATGATTTTCTGCAATCTATGAGATTTTATATAAATTTGAATTAGGATTTTTTTCCCCATTATTATTGATTGCAATATTTTGATGTTTTCCATGAATTGAGAATCTAATGACATGATTTTCACATGTTTTCTTGGGAAATTGTAGCTGGGTCTATACCCCATGATTTTAACCCTTGAGAAATTAATAGTTGAAATGTTTGAGATATTGAAGTATAAGAGTATGTTGGGATTTTGAGACAAATTTCTAAAATTTCTAGATTCCACATGAGTTATGAATCTTTATGCTATCTATTATGCTTTTGTTAAGTTTTAACTTGAGATTGAATCATGGGTTACTGAGCCCTACTTGAGATTTACAATTTTATGAACTTTTGTGCTATAAGCACCCATGATTTGAGTATTCGGAGATTATTGAGAAATGTTTTGACCTAATGGTCACGGAGTTTTGAAATCCACTTCACTACATGAAATTACAAATTCGATTGTTGGGTTATTGATAAACCATGAGATTATTTTAAAATGGATTTCCATGAGATGAGCAAGATAAACTAAAGGGAGTAGTATTTAGCACCAAGTTGGGTAAGTTATTATGGTTTCTTACCCCAAAACTACGTGCCACCGTAGGTTTGAGATTTTGGGCCTAAGGCTAAGATATTGGGCCCGAGGCCAAGATAAATGATCACTGAATTGAGGTTATACTCCCTAGCAAGAGTATGAAGCTCCTTCCCAACATGGGGTCTCTTTCTTAGGAGGACAAAACATTGGAATCCATGTAGCTCGCATAGTTTATGTCGATTAAGAGAATCTCCCTAAGACTAAAAATATTTTCCCTTGATATTAGTTATTTTCCTAATAGTAATGTTGCAGATTTTCTCCCTAAGACTAAAGTATTTTCCCTTGATATAAGTATTTTTCCCTAAATCTTGAAACGAGATATTTTTCTAAAGTGAACGAAATTCCTTCAAGTATGTTTCAAAGTTATATGATTCTGAATTTCAAGTACTTGAGTAAAAGAGTTATGAGTTGTTGAGAGCATTAAAGAAGTTTTACTCTCCATGAGACATATGAAAGAGTTGAAAGTATTGTTTAAGGTTTCCTTTAGCCTATGGGTAATGAGAATAAGAGAATATTACCGATTTCAAAGTTAAGCTATGATGACTCATGAGATTTGTGTTATATGATCCATTCTACATGATTCATGAGCTTTAAATTTTATTCTTATTTGAACCATGTGAGTCATTACTTATTGCATGTATAATTTGATTAAAAAGTATTGATGTTTCTTTATATAAATGCATGCACCCCCATATACTCAGTACATTCCCAAGTGTTGATCCACATATACGTCTATTTTCTACATTGTCTTATAATATAGGTTCAGGTGCTCAGTCCTAGCCTCATCAGTGACTTCTGAGTACCTCTGTCTACATTTCTACAGTGGTGAGTCCTCATGGTTCGAGGACCTATCTTCAGACATTTTTGCATTTGAGAGACTATTATTACTTTCAGTTCATTTCGAGTCAGTTGGGGACCTGTCCCAATGGCTCTCTAGTTCATAGATTAGAAGAGGCTTTGTCAGACTAGTTGTCTTATTGTGATTGTGTTGAGAGTTCCAGTATTATGGTCATTTGGACCAAGTATTTTCTCCGTATTTCCCTTCATATGATATGACTATGCTAGTGTTTGAATTATTTCATCTTGAAATAAGTATTATTAGTAGAAGCAGGCTCAAAATGTTTGCTTAAGGCTACTTGTAGCCTTAATCACCGTGTGATATCCTGGGAGGCGATTTTGGGTCGTTAAAAAGTTGTCCGACCCATTCTTATTTTAGTATTTGTACTTTAGTTATCACGATATTTACTCATGCCTTATATGTCAACTCCATGACCATAGTTCATATTCATCCACATCATAGATAATCGTGTGTGCTTCCAGTTCCTAGTATGAGGAGTTCTAGTTTACTCAGTAGTACGAATCATATTTCATTAAATCATGAACTCCAAACTCAGGTCATGCAGCTCATGACTCATGTATTCATGCTTTATAGAATGTTCAGTTCTATGTACTCATGGTACACTCTTAGTAATCAGCGAAATTCAGATTATGTGATATATGCCCGCAATTTAGATCTCTTCGATAAATTCATGCTTTTGATACTCTATTCCTCGGTCCTCAGTTAAGTGTGCAAGTTATACATAGTATTCTTTCATGTTTCAGGTCCTTATGTTATAACCTTTCAGTGACCTTTTCTTATGTAATGATAGTGGTGATGAGTAACTATTTAGATGGGAGAGAGTAGATGTTCCTTGTTAAAGAAAAAACTCTAGCATGCTTGTTGTATCTAAGTCTATAGGGTTGAAGGAAAATTGAGGTTAACCTTTTTGTATATGTCATGGTTAGTTGAGAATTCCATGCATGTTTTCTTAAGAATAGTGCAAGAAAGTTGTTATTGATAGGGGTTTAGAGAATATGAGAAAGATGCTTTTATGGTTGTTTGCCTAGAAGTTTATGTGTGGTTATGAAGATAGGCTTGAATGTCATGTTGGTGTATAAGTGAATGAATGCATTGTTCGTCAGTGAATTCTTAGTAAAGGGTTGAATTTAGAAGTTAAAGTGGTAAGAAGAATTATTCTTGAGATAAAAAGTGGTAAAAACGCATAGGGTATTGAATGCATGGTTCAGACTAGTATCACAATGTTATGTGTGCACTTTATAGATTCGAGTATGCCTGATCATAGTAAGAGAATTTAGTTCAGCTCAGACTTCAGTAGATAAAGTTATCAGTTCCCATGTGAATATTTTAAGTAGCCTCAAGTGAAGTGCAGTTTTGAAGTGGAATGTATAGGTAAGTATAAGCTTTCAGTATGATTCAGGTCGTATATCCAGTAATCTAGTCTAGCAATTAGACAAACAAGTTCCTACGGTTTTCCATCTTTCCATCTAGTCATACAATCCGGAGTCTCAGGAATATGGCTATTCCAAGAGGTAATTTATTTTCATCCAGGTAATTTATAAATTTAAATTAGTTCATGCATCATGCATCAGTTTGAGATTCTAGATATTCAGTCATGATTCAGTCCGAAAGTGCCCCGTGATCATCTCAGTCTTTCCATAGTATTTCAGCCAAGTCGGTATCATTTGGGGGACGAAATATCCAAGGGGGAGATGTATTGTAATACCATGAGTATTCATAACCAAAACTTTCATATTTTCTTCCCGAAATAAGATCCAGCTTGAAGTAATGGTTACTCATAAGTTGACTCTCTCATTTCTATCTTAGCCTTATAACCATTCTTATGTCATTGCATGTATTCACGAAATCAGTTCAGCTCATGTATCATGCTTAGACTCAGTTATGCAATCATGCTAAAAGGCATTCATATTAAGTTTATGATCTCAACTACCTTACAGTACTCTCAGGCTAACCAGTCTCATTAGAGGATGAATGATTCCAAGGGGGAGATAATGTAACACCCCATATTTTTGAGCTAGAAATTAAACCATCGTTTCTACGTGTGTAATCTATAATCCCATGATTATATTTGAATTCATGTGTTATTATCATTATCATAGTATGAATTTCTTTCGAGGTGAAAAATGTCTATAGAAATCACTTAGAGCAAAGTTGACTTAAGAGCCTTTGATTCATCCAAAGTTTGGGATTCTATTCTACAAGAGTCTACTTTTAACATGTATAACTATTGACATACATGGAATTTTTCATCTCAAGACCCACCAACTTATAGATAATTGAGTCCCTTTTCCAAGGATACCGATTTCTCCTAAATTTGATTGCTGAATGAAAAATTATAGCCCTATTCATGAGAGGTAGTGTGGGCGCATGATAAGCCCACGCTGTGGGGGTTAGACCACTGGGAAAAGTCAGGCATCGTGGTGTTTATCACCCCAGACTGAATATCATATCATCTGGTCCATTCCTTCACATTTTCAATTCCTTAAGGGTCAAGGGGCACTTTGGTCCTTTCCCCTCAACCCCAAATGTCTGAGGGATGATTTATAGCATCCAAATGGCATTATTTTCCCATCTTTCTCAAAATTTCTCATGTAAAAACCCTTCTTTTTCCCTCATGAACAAAGATCAAGGTTTTCTCTCAAGAACACAACAAATTCAAGATTTACAAGATTCAAGCTTTCTTCCCCAAGAAATTCAAGATCTCAAGTTTCAATTTCAAATTTATTCACGAATTCTTCAATTAAGGTATGTGGGAGTTCATCCATGGGTCCCCTTTCACCCATGGAGCCCAAAAATCCTTTTTTTTCAATTAAAGAATGAATCTTCTATGATTATGGTATTTTTTATATTCCAGAAAGATTTAATCTCATGTTTTCATGGAATTTTAAATGCAATTTCAGCCTATGTATGATTCAATGCAAGATTTGATTTCCTCATGCTATGGATTTGAATTTTCTGAAGTCCTATTTCCAGTGAATTCCATGTTAAGTCCCCAATTTATGATTTTAGTCATTTAATTATGCTATTTCCTCATATTTAAAGCATTCCCATGTTCAAGATTATGATTCTCACATGTTTGGTGGATTGTTTATGTTTTGGGTACTTGAACCGTGATTTCCATACTATAGTTTTAAGTGTTGATATCATGCCTTATAGTTATTCAATGCTAGTGGATTATGAATACTCGATACTTAGTGATTTACATAAATTATGCTTTTCGAGTATTTAGACAGTTAATCCATGAATCTTATCAGTATACATAGACATTCATATTCATGATGAGCATTATCAGTTTATATAAATCCCAAATTTATGGTTTTAGTATTGCAATTATGCTATTCCTATATGTTTCACTCAATTCCATGCTTAAGTATATGAATTTCAAGTGTTTGATGAAATGTCTAAATCATTGAATTTTGAAACATGATTCCCTATTATGGTTTTATAGCTTTCATGTGTTCCTATTGTTATTCCATTGAGTCCTGGAGGGTTATGAACACCCGCTACTTAGCAGTTTACATAATTTTCAGAATCTTTAGAATGGTTTTGGATAAACCATGAGTCTTGTCATTTAGTTAGTATCATGTTCAGTTGTTGGCTCAGTTAAGCTTGGTTAGTTCAGTAATCAGTATCATTCAGTTGGGATTAAAACTTATCACCTAGTGAACGTAGGGATGGCATCTCCCCCGTCAGTAGGCATGAGGCACTTGTCCACCCCACCAGTTAGGTATGAGGTATTTATCTCCCCCGTCAGTAGGCATGAGACATTAGTAGTAGTCCCTAGGTTCCAAACTTATGGTGACACTAAAGAATTTGAGGGGTCCCCCATCAGTTAGGCATGACACCCTCATCCTTGGGACGTTAGATTAGTGGATCCACATAGACAATGTTAGTACCCATATCACGATACTGACACCCTTCCAACTGGGATTATAGTTTAGACCCTAATAGTACATTGGGGCATGTCGGTTATAGATAGCTCCCACAGTCTCAGTTCAGTATTTAGTAAAAAATTCAGTTCAAGTTAGCATTGACCATAGCATACAATTTATCAGTTATTCAGTTGTCAGATTTCAATATTGTAGTTTTACAGATTATTTTAGAAATATGTATATGCTTGGTCTTGCATTCTCAGATATCACAGTTTTCATGCACTCATGCTCAATATATTTGTGCATTCAGATCCTTGAGTTATGCCGGTTTCCACCCCATAGTTTTAGATCAAGTATTCATACAGTAACCATATTTTTACTATCCTCCCACTTCAGTTCTACTTATATTATAAAAGTAAAGTTTTAAGAAACTAAGTGTAGTGATTCACCAGCTTATCAAATTACGTTGTTACTTATGTTTTTAAGAGATTTCAACTCTTAGTTTATTTCAATCTCTTGGTGAGTCTACTTACAATTAGCATGCATACTTTAAGATTTCATATAAAACCAGTTTTACTTATTGCATTCACCCCCGCTTACTCAGTACATTCTAGAGGTACTAATCCACATATATGTCTTTGTGGCTTCATTGTTTCATAATGTAGGTACCAGTTATAGTCCACACATCATGACCAAACAGTTTCAGTTTCCAGCCAGTAAGTGATGAGTTCTCTTATTTTGGGGACTTCAGCCAGATGTTGTTCATGTACTTTAATTTATTACTCATATGTATTGATTAGTGGTAGCTGGAGGCATGTCCCAACTATCTATAGTCAGTATAGAAGAGGCTTCATAGATGTTAGTCAGAATCAGTCATGTAAATTTAGTTCTCTCTTCAATTTTATCAGATTATAAATTTTATCAGTATTATAATTCTTCCTAGATTTTGTCATGATTATATTTCCGCACAGCAGAACCAGTTATTTAATATGTTATAAATCAGTTGCTTAATAGAATGTCAGTTCATGGGTTAGCTTGGGAGCACTTGTGTTTTCAAGCACCGTGTTACGACTAGGGGTAGTCTCGGGTCATGACAATGTGAAAACCTAATCCGGAGTTAAAGGTGCTAGTTATAGCTATGGGACCCTATACCTTACATTCATCCAAGAATACTACTCTATACTATCACTGTAGTCAAACAACACTATGTTTTATTAAGAGTACTAGCCACATAATACCATGATTTATGTATCTATAAATCACAACATTCAAGCTTATCCTTACTACATCCACTTTACGGATCTCCCCATCAAAACCCCAACAACCTTAATCACTTTCACAAGGATTTTTTTTCACCACATATTTCCCTTCTTACTATTTCACATAACCAAAGTTTCATCTCACTCTTCTCGCTTCATCTATAACCTTAGTTCGAGCAGCCACATCAAAATTTTACAAGAAAGATCAACCACTTTCTAATCTAAAACATTACTATTCTTCCATAACCACCACCATTCTGACACTAAGAGAGTAACTGAGGGATTAGAGTATGAGCTTCAGAAATAGGAGTAACAATATTCCTATACAATACATATTTATTGTACCACTCAAGATGGGCTCTGTGATATAAGATATGATCCAATAAGCACAAAGGGCTCCACACATCAAAATACTTAGATCATAATTAGCGGGCCGAAACACAGATAAAGATTTTATAGAGAATTAGAAACTTACGCATATACACCATTTGAATACGGGGGATGTTGGTAGAATGTCCCCTTAAATTGAAATAGGAGGAATTTGCTAAAGTAAGAATAGATTTATCATGACTCTCTCCTGAAACTCACCCCCATGAGATAATTCAAGATCTACATCATCACCCCCTTAGATCAAAGGTCACTATCCTAATCTTGAAAGTATATCCCCTCACTAAATCTACACGTATAACACTCCGTACAATGGGGGGAGGGGGTATCACTATGCACAAGAACACAAACTCTCCTCAACAACTTTAATATAAAGACACTAAATTCTCTCTGGGACATCCCCTTAGGGGACACTAATCATAACTTCCTCCAACCTCTAAAGTCATTGCCTTGCAACTACCATTTTCATGGGCATGGACATCCATGCTTCTAAACATTCAACACTCCATTTTCAATTCCTTAGAATACTAGAATTACACCTCTAATATCATATCGTCATAACTTAACAAGATTTTAAAACTATACCAAGAGTTCACATAGTCTATCTATTTCTCCCTCAATTTAGCTCTACATAATACCATATAACCACTCCCTAGACTTCTCCATACTAAGAAATTTAAGAATATAACCTAGGAATACATTTCACTCATAACTCAAGACTAAGACCACTTTACTCTTATAACCTAAGGCTCTTATCCATCTAATGATTTAGCCACCATTTCTACTTCAACACTTAACCTCATGCATATATCACAATTACACACTCCAATATTTCATAAGTCATCAATCTAAGATCTTTCACGCATTATTTCAAACCTACAAAATCACTCCCACAAATCTTGCATCACTGTCCTCAAGATAATATTATTATCATCATAATTAAAACCTAAAGTTCAGCTTAGTATCTAGCAACAATCATGGACCACCAACAAAATATCCCGTATGATATACTAGTCCACTAAATAGATAAATCCACCTAAATTCCTTATTTAACTTAACTATGACCCCCCAGCACATTCTTTCTCACCACATACTACCACACCTTAATACTATGACCCCCCAGCACATTCTTTCTCACCACATACTACCACACCTTAATATTCCTTACACGTCTTCTCATATACCAACCTACAACTACTAGATAAAAAAATCAAGGGACCCTTAGTGTATTTAAACTGCCTAATAAGGATAGTCGGTCTTAATATTATTACCTCACCCATGAACGCTAAATTCATAAATTATTAGTCGACCAATCCTTCCATTAACCATCTATGATTTATTTCACTACTAATATATCTATTTCTCATGAGCTAATTCTCATTTCAAAAATATGCAAATATTGAACCTAACCAATCTATTTTACCGACTACCATAAGAGCATATTACTTAACTAACACCATAAGAGTATGCAAACCCCAATTCTTCATATAAAGGTCATGCAATTACAACTATCACTTTTTTTCGACATCATATCACTAACCTCGGGATCACCTTACTACTCATATGTCATAACACCCAAATTTGTACTACCTCTTAGGAAGGTAATACCACCCCAATATTTGGATATGTGTCCTCTCCTTAAGCGAGTTGTATTCAAAAAAAAATTTGAAAGGGAAAATTCTACACATCTTACCTCGGGATAAAGAGCATGATTTATGAAGCTAGAGATACCCGCCTAAACCAGTACACCTTGATGCACTAATGGACTCCTTCCGAGTCCCTGTGTCATCGCATGACTTTTTATAACTCATTCAAAAAGGAACACACTTTTAGGATTCTATAACTTCGCACATGTATCGTCTCAACAATGAGACATAGCCCATAAGGTAGAGCAAAGAAGGAAGTTGGATAAGTTTTATATTGAGAACACAATCACTCAATCTAAAGTATGAAAGAATGAGACACATCTCCTAAATGCCTCGTAGCCTCTTGATTATTAGTATGGTTCACAACACACCCATAAGAAAGATTCTACTAGGCACGACTTTGTGGATACCCCATGACACCAAAACCTAGGCTCTAATGCGATCTTATTCATGACCCGAACCAGGGCCTATCTGTGATGGACATCATAAGTCCTTCAAGGATTGGAGACCACCCCTTGAGCCTATTCTAATACAACTAAGAACACCTAGCAGTGGATGAATACCAATAAAAGATAAAATGCAATAAGAATAAAAAAGAATATGTATCGGATCAATATCCCAAGACATCTACAATACCCATGTCCAGTAGTCCAACAAAGCCTCTAAGAAAACTGAATACCAATAAAGTGTCGGGAATGCCCCCGACCATAGCCAAATAAAGACCAGGACATAAGAAACCAAAATATAAAATGTAAACTTTTGATGTATGTAACCTCACCATATCAATGTCAACTCGCAAACCAATCCCAAAGCCTAGTCACTGTGCAAAAAGAGTAGAAGTATGGACAAATACTGTATCACATAGGGATACAACATCTAAAATAGTTAGAAGTTAGAGCTAGTATGTAACTCAGGGATAAGAAAGTAAAGTAATACCATGATCCATAATATGAAAACAAGTAAAACCAATGCATAACATCTGATGAAATACGTATATATATATATCATATGCCGGGAAAGGGTACATGGGTTAGCATGAACTTTAAAACCTTAATCTGGACTATGTAGCTCTGTCATCCTAAAGGCACCCACGAGCTATATGGGTTCAGCTCCCCCTACTGAAAGGGCTCAGTGCGTGTTAGCTGTATGTATTGGAGAAAACATAAGATGACTAGTACATCTCCTAAAATATAAAGTATGACATCATGAACACGGTCACCAAGACCACCCTCACATCGGCAAATATGAGTTTTCAGTATTGGTAGCCCCGAGACCTCCACCTTTCACAACATTGCTACATAACCCCATTTAATCCCATAATAAAATCATTTACATATTCCCACCCATAATAAAATCATTTACATATTCCCAGCCATTTACTAAGGATCCTTTTAATTAGGAATTTCATTTATGTATTGTCATACAAAAATTATAGCTTGCAAGTCGATCCATTTATACCATATGAAACCATTAAACCAAATTTGACTCTAAAGTTTCCAATTAAACCAAACTATAGCCATCAAGGTCATTTCAAAACTATTTGAAAATAAAGCCAAACCAATTCATGTTCCATTTACCATTTATGCAATGAAAGGATTTAATGAATAGTTAAACTATGTGGCAAAATCATATTCATTATCAATTTCACAAACAGGTTGAAGGTACATGATTTCCAACACCATATATTAAGGCAAAATCATCAAATTGGGGATTAACCATGACCCCTCCATTAAATCATCATTACCATGCATCCCATGAAGTTTATAAACATTAATAAAGCTTGCATTTTTCATAAAAAATAATGGAAAAACATTTAAACCAAACACATGCACAACTCTCAACCCATAGTTCAATACCCTTTATTAAAATCATAAATAATAATCAATTTTATGTCATTAACAAAATATAAGTTAATGGGACAGATATACATGCCTTAATTATCAATAAACTTGAATAATACAATACCCTTAGAACCCTAGATAACCACCTCCTTGAATCCTAGCCTTGAATTGAAAAAAAGGATATGAGAGAGGATTGTTTAGGGTGAAATAATCGATGTCGTGTTATGAAAACTAATGAAAATAGGTTAATATAGTTTTTAAGGGTCGTTTATAATTGAAAGGACTTCCATAACCCTCCTTTAAAATTTAAAGCATCAGCATGTCACGAAGAAAATTCTCTCCGATAAGTTTCGTGTCACGCTGTCATCGCAGATTCTCATTGATTCCTCATGAAAATGCTCATAACTTTTCACTTGGGAATCATATTAAGGAAAAATAAGATGTATTGGAAAGAAGAAGCATTTATCTTCAATTTGATGGGTCTTTAGACCCAAAATTCTACATAGTACATAAGTTATACATGTTCAAAGTTGACCCTTACAGAATCGAATTTCAAAATTTGGTTGATAATGAAAGTTCTTAACTCTACTTCACTCTAAGTGTACTACTAACATTCTTCCTCTCAAAAGAACTTTTCACACTAGGATAATGATCATGACATTTACATTTACATATAAATAATTGAATTTGAATTTATACACGTAGAAATAACGGTTCGAATTCTAGCCCAAAAATGTGGGGTGTTACAATATTTATATTAGCTATTATGAGATTAGGAATCTTATGCTCTAGAAGGAATAAAAATAACACTAGAATATCAAAATAACTAATTCTGGGATGAGTTATCTCATATATTTTATCCCAACAAAGATGAGAAAAGCTCATCCTAAAATTAATCTCGGGATTAGTTATTCCTTATCTCTCCTACCAAACGACCCCTAATTTCCTTCTTATATTCCAATGAAAACTTCGACATTTTGGCATTCTGTTGTCAATTATATTTACTGCTACATTTTCTTGTACTTTTCACTATTTTTTGACATGACACGTCCATTAAGAAAATAATGAATGATATAGTGATTTTACCATATTAACTCTATTAATTGGTATTTAATAATAGGCGTTGGAAAATAATTTGAAGAATAAGTAATTAATGTTAAGGGTAAACATGAAAAAATATTTTTTATTGATTTGTCAAAAATAACAAGTAAAAATAAAAGTTAAATTAGGAAAATGGTGACAAGTAAATCTAAATGGAGAGAGTAGTATCTGTTGTTTTTTAGGTTTTAGTAAAATCTGTATTTTACAATAGGTACTTTAAACACATGTTCAAACTAATTATATGAACAATCAATTGAAGTTGTAACTATATATTTACAACTTTGAACTTCAACCATAAGTTCAACCCAACTTATGAACATCAACAAAATGAAGTTCAAACTATTTTTTGAAAAATAGCAAAATCAAACGTTTAAAAAAAGATGAAGATTAGAAGATTCAAGTCCACCAAATTCACGATGTGTTCTTCACAAAATTATTTCTCTCAAGTATCTGAGGTTATGGAATATATCCACCTAGGATAAAATGAATCACTTTGATAGAATAGCAGTGCCTTAACGGTAGAGTTTTTTTTTTCAATGGTACTCAATGGTAGCAAATCACAGTAGAGTTTTTTTTTTTCAGGAAAGAGGAGAGTTTTTTCCTTCAAACATTTCATGTCTGTACTTGAGGAAAATTCAAGTATTTATAGCCATCAAGGTGTTTCTCATGAAAAGCAGTGATGGTTCAGAAAGGTGCCCCCTTCATAAAGGTGCAAATCTTCGAAAAAGATGTAAATTTTCAAAAAAGGTGCAACTCTTCAAAAAAGTCACAACGCATTGGAAAGATCATAACCATCCAAACCAAAAAGGTACCTATTCAAATTGCATCCTTTTTCTTGGTGTCTTTTTGGGAAAATACCTATTCATTTTTCATTCACACCTTTGGAAAACCTAATAATCCCCTATATGAATGGCAAATGACTATTTTGTAAAAAATTAATGGATAAGTGTGTGATTTATAAGAAAAGACTAGTTACACCTAGATAAGTAGGTTTTTCTTTATATTCTTCATAGTGAACTTGCATCGAATGCACTTGGTGAATCGGTAGATGTGATATCCTTAAACCGTCAAGCTATAATGTAAACCTAGACAAGATAAGTCAAACAACCAGCCTTTTACATTTATGGTTCACATAATTTTGTTTGCTTCGATCATGAACACACCCTGGCTTCATGAGAGCTTAGAAAATAGGACTTTACTATCATTCTCCTTGAGGCAGCTTCCACTTCACCCTCACATAGGTGTTTTCTAAATGTTTAATCCTATAGATCAAACAATTTGATCAAAATAAAATGTCCCATATTTTGTCCCTTGAAAATCACTTAAGCTTTGAGCTCACTTCCTTGGTAACTACTTATCCTACAAGTCGTAAGGTGTATTGGCGGGTTAATTGACCTTAGTCGTAAGGTGTCTAGTAAGTTTGGCCTAAGACACTATTTCCATTATGAATTGAAGTCATAAGTCATAAAGACTCATAACGAGTCAAATGATCAGATTGTAGGATGTCCAGCATTCACCCAATTAGGTTTTACTCTGACTATAACTTCGACCCTATGAGTCGTAAGGTCACGTAATGAGTTGGTTGACTGAGTCATCAGGACAATAGTAGGTAAGAGTCCTGGAGATTTTTTTGGTTGCAATTTGTGGTGACGACCACAATTCATAAGGTGTGGTTACGAGTCGATGGGTGACTCGTAGCCAAGGGCGACACTTTTTTAGCTTATAAGCTAAGGGCACTTTGAATATTTCCCACTTTAACCTTTTTGACCTCACAACTTAAAACCATCTTTGGGACTTCGTTAGCCTACTATTGTCTATCAAATACTCTCTAAAATTCTCTATTTAAGTTAAAGCTAGGGTTCCAAGAGAAGTGGCCATCTAGGGTTCCAAGGGTGATTTCTTTCCCAAATTTCTTGGTATTTGAGGCATGTCTCTCTTCCCTTATACTTGTATTTTTTGAGTGGCATGATTTGGATAAGGTTTATATGGTTTTGATATTGGTTTTGAACT